>NW_009717852.1:0-88125 GCF_000703405.1 Apaloderma vittatum
ACTCTTGCACTGGTTTGCAAATCACAGGGGATGGCTACTGATTTGGTTTTGTTCTGGTTTGCTTTGTTTTGCAAGTTGTGTTGTGTTTATTTTTTTTCCTCTGGTGTCATTTGTTGGTGGATGAATTTTATTTATCTATTGCTTTAATTTGCCTTGTGTTGCATCCTGAAAGCTTCTCACCCCGTAGTTTTGTATCATGTTTTGAGCTAAAACCTGTGGGCCAAATTCTGAGAGGCGTTTTTACCTTCCTCTGTCTTTCTTCCTCTCCTGCATCCAGCATCTGCTGGAAATGGGTTTATGAGAGACCGGCCTTCCATCTTGCCTAGTGGGACAGCAAGATCTGTGTGCACTATCCTTAATAAATATTGCCTTCACATTTGGATCTCCACTCATTTCCCTTATGACCCCTGTCAGTCTTCTCCTAGGGTTTGATTATAAGTCACTACAGTCTGGACTGGGCTGAAGTCTCCTAAGGCTTCGATTAATCCAGTGCACCTAGTATTTCTATGACTATAAAAGGAAAAGTTATGATTCTGAATAAGCATCGTGCAGAAGAAAGAAGCAAAAGCATAAAGTATTAAACTTTCATCCAGCACCATAGGAGAGATGTAGTTATTAAATTTCAGCTGCTTATCAAACTGATATGAAAGTCATTTTGCATGATTGCTTTGCATCCTCAAATCTTCTGCTTTTATTTGCAGTGCATCTCTGCGCTTTCTTATTAGAAAAATACTCAAAGGATAAAAAAGCTGATAATATTCAGTTTTGACAATTAGGTAGAAAAAACATTTTAAGAAGTGCTTTTTTTATTGCAGCTAGTAATAATAGTGGTGGTCCTCCTGGTAGCAGTCTCTTCTGATGCTACCCAGGGTGATGCTAGCTTTACCCTGTAATGGCTAAAGCCCTGATGGTTATACTGGTAAAGCTGTTAAGGAGTATGAGCCAGGATGTCATTTTCAACATCACAAACAATGTATGCAGCCACAGCTTATTTTGCCTTCAGAGGTCCATATTTTATGGCTTTTTCACTCCCTTCTTCCTATTTCAGTGATTCACAGATGCACTGTGGCTAGTTTCTGTGCTGAGAGGGGCAGGAGAAGTAGCACCTTCCTCGCTTTTTTATACCTTTCCCTGGCCTGGGCTTGCCTGCCACTGCTATCCATCCCTACAGGATCACTACCACAGCAGCCACTTTAGCAAACCAGTCTCTCTCTATTTATAATCTGTGTCCCATACATGTTAGCTGCCCAGAAACTGCCTTTAATTGTTACCTCCCCACATTGTGGTTCCCTTCCCGTTCAGCTTAATCTACTCCTGATGCTTTGCCTGTGAATATATGCAAAGCTGTGAGCGTTCATGGGAATGTGGAGCCCTTAGAAGATGAGAGAAAATCATCTCCCGCCACTCTCCCTTTCCCCACCATGGGTTTCCACAACTTGATGCTTAGTTGGGTTTTTTCCAATAAGTGTTCCAACCATTTCTTCAATAATCTCCCTGCATTCCCATTTTCTGTCAATACTTCCCCATCTCCTGCTGGGCTTTACTCCTCTCTGATTTAATTCACTCTCTGCAACTGTCACAGAGCTGATGGCTCCCTAGCATGTATCTCTTTATCTTTGGTTGCTACCTTCTGTCCAGTCCTTTCATCTCATACTATCCACCTCACATCACTGGCCAGATGTCTGGTCATAAACTCAGTATAACAAAAACCCAACCTCTTTGAGCTGTTGTTTCTCAACCATTCTACAGAGTTATTTCTCTGTTGCGTGGTGCTGGAGGATATCAGCACTGTGCCTGCTCCTCACACTTTCTCTTCCAGATTAAACTTCTGTAAATCAAGTCACACTTTTCCAATCTTTACAAAACTTATCTCTGTCATATTAAAAGACCTCCTTAGATCTTGCTGTCTAGATTTGATTTTTCTTCCTCAGGCTATGGGAACTTCCTCTGAATTTTTTCACCTCTACACTGTTGTCCTCTTGGACAGTAATTTGTTCTGTTATGCCTACAGCTCAGGAGAGCAGTCTTACATATGTCTTGATGCTCAGAAGATCTGGAAAGTACAATTTCTCTTCCCTGGGAGTGGGATTCTAGTGCCTTTTAATTAGCTTTTGGGCTGTCCTGAATTCAGAGTGGAATAGTTCAGACTGCAGCTCAGGGACTGATTTCTTTGGCCCCTAAATGATTACAAATGCTTTCCCTGGGGTTCAGCCACCCACCATAATCCTGGTCCTGGGTACACCAGTGGCTCTCACTTGGCATTCGGGAGCTGTGCCACTCTCCCATGGAGGTACAGAAGCTGGAGAGATCTGGGCTGAGGAAAGGGATTAATTATAAAGAAAATACTTCATAAAAGAGAGGGGAAGGATAATCACAGAATTAGGAAAAATATTCTGACAGTGAGATATACTAAAACGGGGAATAGGATTCATCAGAATTCATCATTGGAATATATTTATTGCTATGCTGTCCAAAGTACTTTACAAATTCTAAGACATGATTGTATCTTACACCTTGGCAAGGAACAGAACAGATGTCCTTATAAAGGACAATTTAATCAAGGAAAAATAACAATTAGGCAAGAATCCGTAACTGTAACTCATAGGCAGCCCAAAAACATAAAAGCAAGCTGGCTGAGTTTTGCTATGCTGACCTCTGACATCTCAAAGTCTACATTTCCATCTTATATAGGTTTTGCAACAAATATTGCTTTAAAGAAAGTAAAAAATATTATCTTACTTCACTGGCTGTAGGCTAATATTTTCTCTGTGAAGGTTGATAACTCCTTTTTCAACACAAAAAACAAAGGCAGGTCACATGTTGAAAATATATATAATGTCCTCTGCAGAGTGCTTTAACATGCCCAGCAGTATATTCCCACTTTATTCCTAGACGAGTAAAATTACAGTGTGTAGCAGGGCTGGCACCATGCTTCCATGCCGTGCAGACATTAGAGCAGAGGGAATAATTCACAATGAATAGCTTAGTCAGTAAGTTTAGCCCTTTTTCTGCTTATGGGATCTCCATGGGCAGACTGAGGTTTCCTTGAGTTTATTATGCAAAAGAATTCAACGAGATCTTTTTTCCTTTCTAAGTATTTTTAATTGCTGGGGAACACTTCTCTGTGAACATTCACCAATCACTTCTTGAGCTTTGTTAGTTATGACTGCTTTGATGAGTCACATGGTGTTGATTTATTTTTCCAATGTGTTGAGCGTACAAAAGCTTCTGGGACACATATTCATGTGTGTGAATCTAAGATCCAGTTTCCATCAGTACTTATGTATGCTGCTCTGAAATTCTCTGTGAATAGCTGCACTATTGATTGAATCATACAAATGTCCCTAGAAAGCAAATACATCTAGAAGATGTTATGGTTGATATGAATCTATTTCCAAATTCTAGTAAATGAACAATAGTTGATATGAACCCATTTCCAAATTCCAATGAATGTTCAAATAGTTTTTTAATAGCACTTACTCAACTATAGTAGATCATTGGAAAAATATTGTTGTGTCACTGTGCTTCTCTTGTTCTGTCCTGTGTTTCTTTCCTCTGATGATGTAGCTGTGGGAAGGAAATAGTAGCAAGTCTTCCCCACCACCCCACAAAAAAACCCCAGACCACCACCCAGGATTAAAGTAAATGTTTTTGAGTACCAGATAGCCAGCTCCTATTTTTCAAACCCAGACTTAATACATTGCAGTTGTACCTGGGAGATATTGTTCGTTCAGCACCTGCCTGCCTCCAGGATGAAGATTCAATTAAGAAATATAAAAGATAATATGGTGCTATAGGGACACAAGTAGTTCTGAAACTCTACCCAGGCTTTCTGTAAATACAGATACATTTCTTTGAAAGCAAACATTTGCTGTTAAAGTGCAGCAGTTTTCTATTCTGTGATCCTCCACTCCAAATTATAATAGAAAATATATAATGGAATGTAAGAGCTAACAGTCAAGAAAAATACACCTTCAATGTGAGTTTCTCCTCCTACCTAAAAGGCGCTATCCTGAAGAATCCCACTGTAGTTGCAGACTGTTACTGAGGCATAAATTAACTACCCCCCACCACAATTCTTCGTGTCTTTCTAGGGAAACCCTGGTTTATGTCTCCACATGGCTCTGCCTTGCATATGTGTGTGGTTTAAACTATTCCAGCCCCTGGAAAAGATATTCTTCATTCTAAATCTAAGTACTTGATTCGAGAATCTCCAACCTCTAATATCTTGGATGCAAGACCCCTAGTAGAGTGATCTGTCGTTTGAGGACTTCCAAGGCTGTGACTAATTGAACCAGTGCTTCCAGTGACCACGTCTAGAACCAAACCTGTCTCTCCTTGTTCTTACCTCATGGGATTATTGCTGTTAAGGCTTAGTGATCCTCTTTTTATTGTTATCTACCACTGAAGCCAATGTACTTCACAGTATAATAAGAAACACAAGACGAGGTTCTTCTTAACTTTGATTTGAAACCTCTAGCTTGGCGTCAGCCTGAGAATTCATACTGTACAAGTAATTTTGATCAGAAACTGTCCATCACCCATCTGCTCTGCTCTGCACCCCACATCATTATTACTAAGTTTCTTGCAGATTTTTTCTCTGGTGACACCACCTTCGTATCTTTGTTTTGCAGACTTCATTAAAAAGGTCTTTACTAGGTGAAGTGGGGTAGTACCCCTTCTTCATTTGGGAAACTGAAAGAAAGATGTGAAAAATTATCCAGTTTTGTCTACCCAGTTTGTGAGATTAAAGACATGGTTTTCCAAAACATATATAATTGTGTAACGTTTCTCATGCACAGGGCACAGATCAATGATCTTGCTTGCTGGCTGAGGGAGCTGGGTCCTTCTGCAAAATC
Source organism: Apaloderma vittatum (assembly GCF_000703405.1). Classification (NCBI taxonomy): domain Eukaryota; kingdom Metazoa; phylum Chordata; class Aves; order Trogoniformes; family Trogonidae; genus Apaloderma; species Apaloderma vittatum. Next base: position 4,860 of record NW_009717852.1, read on the forward strand.
TGCTTTTGGGTTTGGAAGTCAACAAAATGAGGGGAGAAAAGTTGAAAACTATGAACACTTCAGCATGAATTATTAGTTCTTCATTACCAAGGGATGTGAAGTGAAATCCAGTCCATCGAATGTCATCCCAGTATTTGCTTTGCACCTAAAACTTTGGTAGTTTTTAATGCAAGACTGCTAAAATAAGTGGATAAATTACCCGGCTAATCAACAGATAACTTGAAAAACTGACAAAAATCCAAAATAATTCTGCCCATTTAAGTTTTTGTCCATAAAATTTATATTTCATTTGCCTTCATTAGACAAATTGGAACTCTGCTTTCAAAAGCAAGGGTAAATTGCAAGCAATGGAATTAGATCATATTATCCAAGCCCTCAGGTGCCTGATCCAGAAGAACCTGCTTTGCCCTCCTTTAACTCTCGCAGCAGAAGAAACTTCCCATCCCCTCCTGATGTGACGAATGCACATCTGAGGGACAGGGGACAGCATGGGATCCAGTCCTTACCAACAGTGACAGCACATAGCCTGAAGTGGGCCAGACTACCACTGCCAAGGCAAGTTTAATCCAGACTTTTCCCAGTTTTCAAGTGTTGAACTGCAGAACGTCATCATTTGGTTTAAGTTTCATGGACGCAATTCCCTCATGTTTTTTAAATATAGGAACTGAACAAGCAAAAATGTTGTCTGTAGCTGTTCTGATCTCTATGCAGAAATGGTAAGAAGGCTGTTTTCTTCTGCTAAACTTGTTATTATGCATTAGATGGAAACAAATTTGGACAGAAGTTAGTGTTATTTTGCTAAAGTGTAGAGAGACATCAGAACTCAGGACTAGTTGATTTAGTTTTAGGCTCAATGGAGGTGGATGAATTAGATTTCTTCTTGTTCCTTCCAACCGGAACATCTTTTTTCTCCTCTTCTTACTTCCTTTCTGGTAGCACTCATGCACATCTTTTTTACCATTTCTCACTGCCCCATGAGATTATATCCATCTCCTACTCATTTAGTCACTCTCTTCACAGCTGTGGTCAGTGTTCATGCCTTCACTTCTTCTCTGCTCCTGTGCCCCACACATTGCTCCTCATTCCCCAAAATCTCAAGGCTACTATGTTTCTAAATGTTCTGCCCAGTTTATTACAGCATGTTCTGGACCCTCACATTTTTTCTCATTTTTTCCCTAACTGTCAGAGCTGGAGCACCGGCACATACTGATCTATGCTTGCAATGTTATTTACATGTCCATTTGCTGTTTGTCTGGGGTTTTTTTGTTAAATAGAAGCTATGCTAAATCCCTCTTACCTAGAGCTCTCCATTCCCTGGATCCTTATATTCCATCCTTCCTCACTTTCACTAACTTTTGATGTGAAACCAAGTTATCTTCTCTCCCTGCATATCCTTTGGACTCCATTAGGAGCAGGAGAGAGTGAAGCTCTGCTGTTTGTCCTGGATCCAAGATCTAGCCAGTGCAAGCAAGCAGGAGCAAAATCCTGCTCAAGTGGCAGGGCCGTCTGTCTGCAACCTGATTGACACATAGAAACTCTTGACAACCGTAACAAGTCTCTAATGAGCCTAAATAAACTTTTTTTTTTCCAGAAGCTTAAGAGTTGACCAGTTTCCAAGACCCAGTTTTAAATTGCAGAGTTGTTAAGTAAAAAAACTAAAAGGTATATTTATTTTTAAACATTGGCAAACAACATATTTTCCGTAGTTTAATTCTCAGAAATGAATATTGACCTGAAACAGAACCAGACAGTAGAAAACTGACCCAAATGTTAAATTCTGGAAAAGCAATACCTACTGGAAGTAGATTTTGTAAAAGAAAATTTCTTCTATAATCTTCGTTATAGATGTGGCTGTTTCTAGTGCCCAAGAAAAACTGAAATTTCATGCTAAAGAAAGATGCTGTATTAAAATCCCTTGAAAATTATCTAATTAACTATAAAATATAAGCTGGATGGTTTCCTTTCACCAAGCTTGGACTATCAATATGTGGTATTCCTAACATACAAGTTGGAATGAATTTCTATCCACCTGAACTCTCAATATTTCAATTACTTAGCAGGATTTATCAGAAAGGTGAACAATTTTCACCTGTTCCACTGATGAAATTAAATTGTCCTACTATAAGTAAGAAATATTAAGTGTACATACTGTAGATCATGCAACATTCTTCTGAGAATATCCTTCTGGGCATTGGTCACTGCCAGTAAATGTTGATTTCAGACAGGAGAAATATAATTATCTCCATTAAAAAGCTATACAATTAACGACACTTGCCACACCGTGGAGTCTAGGTTACCATGGTACTGCCCTATGCCTAGAATAGGAAATAACTGCGGTATATCTGATTCCATCTCGTAGTAATTGCTACTTTTTTACTGACCACCCATGTAGCATTAAAAGTCTCCTGCCCAACTAATTCACCTATTTTAAAGCATATTATGGCTATATTTATTCTCTGTTCCACCTCAAATCACTAGTGTGCCAAGTACATAATGCTGGGTTTTCAAATACTCCAGAACATATATTTATGTGATGAGTAGGAAAGAAGTATTCAAGGTGGAAGAGGAAAATGGAAAGGAAACATATTGGGGATATTGGGGCTATGGGAGTGTCAGAGGTGCCTCTGTGCAGTGGAAAAAACATGGGAAAGGAGCAAAAGCAAATGTGAAGTGTCAGAGGATCGATGATGATTTTCTGAGTGCACAGGGATATGCTAGTGGAGGAGACAGGAGGAATAAATTCGACAACATAAGAGATGAAGAGGATGGTAAAATTGGGGCTGACATGATGACTGAGCTATAAAGAGGGGTTAACTTCTCCACCGCGGGAAAAGCTGAGGACTGGTGATGTGTGTACGGTGGGAACGCATTTTGGAACAGAAGGAGGTATGTGAATGGAAGAGTGAGGAAAAGACAAAAAAAGGAAAAACTAAAATCAGTGAAACAGGGAGGTGAGAAAGACAGGACTCTGGGATACTGGTAAGCAGGAAAAATTAATCTCTCACATTACAGCAGTTAGGGGAGGATCAATGCTCTTTCTACGCAATGAGAGAAGACTCTGTATGTACTTGGTTGAATTTTGCACCTGAAACGATCCCACCTTACTTGTGAGTGACTTCTGTTTAAAAATACTTGTATTGTAGCAGCCAAAGAAGAGCTGTGACATTCTTTCAAAAATAAATATGAGTATATACTAGCTAATTAGTTCTCCTATTATTTTGTGCCCTCCCTCCCCCAAAGATTTAAAAATATTTTCAAGCATTGGGTTTGGGAAAGGTTTATACCTTTCCTTTCCAAAAATAACTTTTTTAAGCATGTACATTGCTCTGAGATGCTCTGGTTTGAAGGACGATTTTCTAGGATGTCTCCTTTTTAGCATCCTGGGTTCTGGTATGTGTGATATCACACAAAGTTGTGTTTGGGAATGTCCTTATCAAAGAAGGAACTGCCAGATTATTTTACAGGAGAAAAGAGAATTTTGAAAGCTACATTAAACTTGCCTGATAGTTGAGAGATTCAGGACATATTTTTGAACTTAACATAATTTTCACTTCAGCTTTACAGTTCACCTTTAACACATATCACCTTTGAAAAATATTTCCACAAGCATCATGTGTGTTACCATCAGAGTGTCAGCTTTAACTGTGAATTCACTGGCTTCGTTATCTGTTTAAGTTTAGCTGCTTATCACTGAAGCACCACAATGGTGGCCATGTTACAATGTGCAGGTGGAGAGGCACGTAGGTACACAGAGAGACTCTGATTTAGCAGCAGATTCCTGCACGAGCTTAGCCTCGTCTGCACGATTATGGCCGTCGTGCCTAGAGCTAAGGCATAAGGTACAGTGTGCGTGGGGTGGGCTTTTGCAGGATTGGGCCCACAGCCAGTTAAAAGTGATAAGACAGACAGATAAATCGAAGTTGGCCTCACAGCATTATTTAAATGTAGCTCTTTGTATTTATAAACAGCAATATGCTGCTGTTACAAAAGCTATTTCATTTAGTGCCATCCTACATTCAGCAATTTAATTATTCTCTTAATTATTGAAACATTCATCATAGTTTTCCAATTGATTCATGAGGGGCTGGCTGCATTTCTTTAACTCATTAATATAGTGACAAGGAAATTGACAGTCCTCTTGCTAACCTCCTGTCTCTGAACAGTAATACTGGGAATACAAGACCTTGAGTCTTTTTTTATTTTTTTTAATTTTAAAAATTTGTATTATTATCACCAGCAATAACTATAGTCATAAAAGCCTCATTTAGTAGCGAAGGAACAGAACGATATATGAGGAAATCCTAATTATCAATGGTTTCGATAGTAAAATCTGCAAACTAGTATCTTCCTGAGACTACATTTTTTATTATGAAATGGGCGATAAAGCAGAGATAATTCTAAATCCAAACACATATTACATGAAATAGATAAACCCAAGATAAAAATTAATAGTGACCTTGCATGCCTGGATATAAGAAATATAATCAAGCGTATATATCAGTCATGACTGGAAAAAGACAGGGAGATGCCCACAAGTGAAAGATTAATCTACAGAGTTCTAAAATGTAGTCAAAATAAAATCTGTGGCACATCTCTTCCCTCCCTTAGCATAATTCTGAATGTTTTTGTTATTGCCTGTCGGCAAAACTACTACCTTAAAATGCTCCTATCTTGCATTAAAAAGATTTAATCTTTTCTTTTTTTCTTCTATCTCCTTTATTTACAGGCTCTTAAAGTAAAGGCATAACTCTCTATGTCTCTATTTTTTTATTTTTTTTTGCAACTATCTCTGCTATTTATTTCATTTTTATAGCTTCTAAAGTGTCAGGTGCTACACTCAAAGACCTCCCTTGTACTCATCAGTTTTCTTTCAGAAGAGGTTGTCCCGAGTTTGAAGCATACAAGGTCTTGTCTTAATGCTTATATGAGTACTTCTGCCCTTGGATATTATTCTCATCTTCATGATGCTATGCAAATCGACAGCTACTTCCCTGTGCTTCCAGCCAGAACTTCCGCATATAGAGCGAGTAGCTGGAAAATAGCTAAAAAAGGGGTGTGAGCGTCAGAAATATAGAAGTTCAGCCCTGAGCATGTCTGCATATGTGTGTATAGGTATGTATGTGTTTGTAGATGTGTGCACTAGCCATATACTGTAGTTTGAAAAGTAAATCTGTGTAAATCAATGCATTTATTTAGCTCTCTCACCAACTCTCTCCCTGAGTTAACACCCCAGCACACACAATGCTAGCGAAGGTGATTATCTCTGCTAGCATAATTCCTCTGTAACATCTGCTTTCGCCCATAACACTCCACTAATTTTTCCCTCATTTCATTACACATAATTTTCTTTCAACACAATCTACATGTATTAAGTGGTAATGACTTTCCAGTTAAGAGCAAATCGACGCCAAGGGACCCCCCCCTCGATTGCCTGCCGTGCCTGACTCCGGCTATTAAAGATAAATTTGGTGCCTCAGAAAGCTGCAGTAAGCTAATCAATCAATTAAGCGGTTAGGACATACATTATCAAAATTCCACAGTGCGGGGGTGCGTGAGAGCATGCTGATATACTTGGTATGATTTTAGGAAGAAAAAAAGGAAAAAAGAAATCAAGCTACTAATGAATACAATTTGAGGTTGAAAGTCAATATTCAGTGTCTTCTGAAATGAAAACTCCAGCTATTACACACCACCGACAACTTGGTGTCTATGCTCGTACAATTTCCACTGCAGCTTTTGTACCTCTTGCAGTTTACCAGTGATACCAAAATGGAGCTGATGACACAGTAAAATCTATTTTTAAGTTATATGAGGATTCTGGTACAGAATAAAGCAATGCCATTCAGTTAGGCTGACTCTTCTGTCCCTAACTTGTCATTGTGTCTCTGGGTACTGCCACAGCCTTAGAACACTGATTAATATTCTGTACTATGTGCATTGCAAAAAGGTGGTTTAAGGACAGAATGGCAGCCATCACATCCTGTTGTGTCAAGTTTTATCTTCAATATTGCTTTAATAATCACTCTGAGTTTAATTTTTGCAGGTATTTAAACCCAGTAAAATAGATGCTAAAACAAACTGAAAAATGGCTTTGACTTTTTTGTTTTCTAAAATGCTGCTCTTAGTGAAGCCATGGCCTTTGCAGGACTGACTTACAAAACATCTTCAACCCAACTAGTAAAAGTTAAGTTGACGATAATCAAGTTACATCTGAGTGCAAGGAAATACGATAATGTCAGAAGTATATATAATATCACTAACAACCCCTTCATTGCTATATTATTCTTTATTATCTTTGGCATTGTGTTGTTCTTTGTATGGAAAAATGACTTAATGAGTTAAAAGTATTTTTTTTAAATGTAAAAATATTTTCTCTTACATTGTGATGAACAGCCTCTATGCCAATATTTGTCCAAATGCTAAGGAAATTGAAGCAAAACCCCAAAGACTGTAAGAATTACACAAGCAATCTTTATAGCTCTGCCAGGACTAATACAAAAGGAGAGCTAAACAGAACTTTATAGCAGGATCCTGAATATGAGAAAATATGACAAAAATTGTAAAACATTTTTTTAACACAGCCAGTAAATGTATAAAATATAAAATATAAATGGATCATTACAAGGCTTAGCCAATTACTTTTCCTGTCAGTATCAAGCATTTTGCCTAAAGCTTTGTTATCGTACTATTGTAGTTATCAGATGAAACGACATGGCAAAACTCCCTGCTTACTCTTCCAAAATATTTTCTTCCATTTCTGCAAATTCCATTTGAGTATATCCAGTGCATATACTTCTACTGGTGGAGAGAAGCGTAACACCTTTTTACTGTCTAAATAAATGTTCCTTAGTAAAACTGAAACAGGTTGTCAAAGACAAAAAGGGTGATTTTGTTTTGTTTTAAAGTATAATACAAATAAAGGAGGTAACTCAGTGACTTCTTTCTAGTGTTTTTGCATAAGGAAAAAAACTATGAATTCACTCTAAAAAAAAGCAGTATAAATGTACAGGATCCATTCAGAACACTTAATCAAAGACCTCTACGTAAAATACAATTACAGAGAGATAATAATGGCAAATATAGTAAAACAAAAAAGCTATCCACGGAGACTATACAAGTGCATCCTTCAAAAAACCCCAAACGCAGCATGTTTCAATAATATGACGCTGTCCTTTCCTTAGTAGCATTCTTCATTGACTAGGCTGATAATGAAAAGGCGTTGGGAGATTCACAGTTTAAAGTTGTATTTTCTTCCTTTCTTTCGTGCTTGTTTCTTCCCATTTTTGGCTGTTTTCCTGACTTAGCTTTGTACGGATCATATAAAATATTTCAGAGCTGTGTTTTCTCGTGAGATGCAGGGCTGAATTTGAATTTACTATCATTACTAAAAGCAGGCAAGTTTAAGTTTATTTGGTTGAAGAAGACAAAATGATGTTGTTGTTCCTGATATAGAAGCAGCTATATTGGCTTTTACAGGATTTTTAGTGCAGGCTTCTTCATCTGTCCTGGATTTGATAGCTACTCAATCAGCTGGAGTTTTTGGTTTTGTTTTCATTTCTTACCTGTTCTCTTTCTGGAAATAATCATTCTGATTTATCTAAAAGCACATCAAAACATCTTTATCTGTTGAAACTGAGTGAGAAATTCCTTCATATTAAGAAAAGCGGGGGGGGGAGGGGGGAAGCAGGAGGGAGGAGGCAGGGAAGAGAGGCAAACAATAAAAAAAGCGCAGACCAAACCAGTTTGCCTTCTCCTTTTGTGCAGTGCATGTAATGACTGAACTTTTGACTTTAAAGTTTTTCTCTGGTGCAGTACTGTGGAAAAAGAAACAAATAAACAAACAACAAAAAAGATCCCCTTGGTGCAAAGACAGGTCTAAGGCAATACCTGGTGAAGGGATTTTTTTTTTGGTTGTTGTTGTTTACTTGAAGCAGATAAAACACCCACCTTAAACCCGCCCTCTATTCAGTTCAGCAGCACCTCCATACTCCAATAAACCGTTTTCATTCCATCTGGCGTGCGTTTGCTCTGAAGACATTTTCCTGTCAATCTCTCCTGCCACATTAAAAATCTGTCATTACTATTGCATTGCCGCCTGGCTCCTGAGATTTGTCTGACTGCTTTATTGCTCCTCTCTTTTTTTTTTTTTCTGCTACAGCCGAGAAGCAGAAATAAAGGTTTGTTGTTGAAACATGGCCGCAAGGAAAGTAGGAGGCACACATCTGTCAAGGTATTACCTTTCTTCAACCAGGGATTAAGGTGTTTTACTGCTCTCGCTACTGAGCAGTCACACTGAATAAATTTTCTCAGTAGAACATAAAAATGAACTCATACATTTTGAACTGGGTTCCATTCTTTCAAGCCAACCCATATAATTATGCAATGGCATCAGTGTTCAGGGGGAAAAAGAAAAGTCAGAAAGGTTTGTGTGTGCCCCCCTTCTCTCTCCTGCACCACCCTTCCCATTTACATTATTTAAATACTTATTAGGAGGGTAAGACTGAGGCAATCAGTACTGGGGAGAGAAATGTTTTTTTACTCGTCCTTGTTGCTCTTACTGGATCCCTTGGAAGGTCAGATGGATTGCACGGCTTTATTCCCCATGTTTGGCCTCCATGTTCACAAAATATGCCTGGCTGTGAATATTCATTGTTAATTCAAGTTGAAGCAAATCAATGGAATCATGATTTTTGACACATCGTCTTTTGAAAGAAACTAGCAATATTAGCCACCGTGTACCCTTCTGATTTCTGCTGCAGATATTAACTTTATAGTCTTAATGGTATAAATAAAAACAATTTAAAAATAAATATACCCAGTGGAAGTGGTTGCTACGCAAAGAGAGAACATGCCAGACCATCCTCCACAGTTGTCTGATGAACATTCCTCCATCAATACCTCAGTCCAGTTATATGAAGTCAGACATCTAAAGCAGAAGGGGTGATCTCAGAAAATAAATATTAGGTGTAAGCAAATGAAGGATCAGGTCAAATATGTCTGCGAAGGGACAACATAAAGTGCTTTATGGTTTGTTTGTTTTATGAAAAAGAATAATGAAGCTTTTAAATCTGAGGAGACTCCAGGACAGAAGGACTAACCTCAGTGCAGGAACCATAAACCTCTCCAAATTTGAAAGTAGTGAAGTATTACATAGAGTCAAATCACAGCTCTATCCATACAAAAGCATCTAGAGCTCCCCACGTCCAGGTAGCTCTGCAGCGTCCCCACCATCAGTTTAACTTGCTCTCTTGTTTCATTCTAGGGTCCCTGCCTCCTGATGTCCACAGCACCTCCTTTCAGGCTCCCTTTCTGAGTGAGACAAATACTCCCACCAGAGATGCTAACTTGTGTCATTGCTGACTGACATATTTATTTAGCAGTAAGGTAGCTCGGCTCAACAGAGAAATATTAGGACCTGCAGTTCAACAGAAAAACTACTGCTTGAACAAAAGCAAATGAGCTATCCCACAGGCCAGCAGATAATCTGTCACTCACTTACTCTTCACAGTGTCTCAAGAAGGTCATAAATCACCAGGATATCCATTCAGTACTGTATTCCCCAAGCCTCCATTTTCTGCTGGCTATTGGCTATTTTCCATCCATTTCAACCCAGTGAAGACATGAAGAAAAGTGAGCATTGTGAAATCTTATACTCCTCTCCCCAGCCCCACCTCCTTCCCAGCGCTAAGCTGCATGACTGAATTTACAGCTTTCTTATGCCAGGACAGCGCCCGGGAACATGTTGGGCTGGATCAGGAGGCAAAGCTCCATCCCAAACTATTGCCAGATTTGAAATCTTCATGGGAAGTGACAATCTTCTTGTACTAAGTTAGTATAACACATCACACAATGGGAGATTTAGCATGGTTATGTAGTGCTTTGTTGCAAATAATAAATGATAATGTGCCTATGGAAATACAGTTCCTTCAGATGCTTTTTTAATGGCATCCCCCAATGTGCCATTCTATCTTAGAGAGAATTTGCAAGTAGTTGGTCTGTAGAAGTAAATATACAGTGTGAAAGAATTGATGCTGAGGAACCCATGACCACACTGTATGTCTTTCAGGGGATTACATCAAACCAGTTCTAGTCTGGCCTCATGCACTGGATGCCATTAGAAAGTGAAGTACATTAGGCGTGCTTCTAGAGCACAACTTCTGTATCCATTTAATCTGAAAGAAAACCAATCTACTCCCTGAGCCCACTCTGCAGTGCCAGCCACGGCCCTTTCAAAACACTGATGAAGACGCAGCTGATGCCTTCTCTGGCAACCTCATGCTTTCTGGAACCTAATGCTCTTCCATATGCCTTGAAGTCAATATGCTGTTTGGTGGTACAGAAAAGCAGTGCATTAGCCTGATACACCAGGTGAATTCTGCAATGCATATCTAGTGGAATACAAATAATTGGCAGATAATCAACGAAAAAAAGAGAAAGAGAAGGAGAGAAAGAGAATTATACACCCGTTCCTATTCTTTTTCCTTACTTTTTTTACACAAAAGCAGTCTCATTGACTTTGTCTGGTACAGCCCTCGGGGAACTTGAAGCTAGTAGCAGTGTCACACTTGACTATAAATTCAAATTGTTTGCACAGGTCTGGTATTTTTTGGTGGTCTTTCAAAATCAAATTTCAGTATTTCTTCCAGAAACATGTTTGTGGTTATAGTCCTTTACCTACTGATTCTTCCTTTCCCAGCATACTTAGCTCAGAGTTAAATATGCTGTCCCATCAGGAGACTGCTTTGTACCTTTGAGTGTGTTTAAATTACGTATCAGGATCCAGATCAAAGCTGGAAAATGGCCTCTTGCCAAAATACTTCAAAAAGCAGTTCATATTTGAAGGAGACAACCATAAGGGGCCAAATTTTCAGAAAATGTGAAGCTACTGACAGTCCTTTTGGGAACATCAGAGTTCTTTTTCTCTTAAAAAAAAAAGAAAAGAAAAGAAAGTCATGCCCTCTATTTTTATTTAAACAAGAATTTAAATAAGAACAGTTGAAAGTAAAGGGAACCTCATATCTCAGTCCTCATTAAACTGACCACTTGATTTTAATTACTCAGGAAAAACATGTCAGTATTTTTCCATAGATGAGGAGCCTTCACATCCAATCGAAGCAGCTTGAAGCTTGAATTCAAATATACATAAATTCTGGTCCACACAGAGAGGTACGGTTGATAAGTATCTTAGATGATCTGGGCAATACAGTTTGATCTGGTTTTAACCACGGCTTCGTCTCGTCCAATCAGGCAGCAGTTATCAAAGCCTTACATACAGTTGTAGTGGAACAAGTCCACTGCATACACTACCTTTATTCTGGGAAACAACTCCAGATATACAGGACTTTATTGAGTCAGCAAGTTGTGCTGCCCACAACTCATTAATACCTCCTCTCAAAAAATAATTAATTAAAGCTTCCCTCACATGATAATTTTAGCCTCTATACTGACATACCAATTAGCATAGAGCCGCTTCTTGCTCTTCACATTTAGGTCATCTCATCTTAATTCTCCTCATACCTCAGGTATGTATAAGTAATAAAGGTCCCTTTCTCTATAAATAAATACATTCATCTCCTTCCTTCCCAAAAGGAATGTGAAATTCACTTATCCCACTCTCCTACTTGTCCCTATCACACCTCTCCACAGAGCAGCGTCAGCTAGCGCTAGCCACCCAAAGACGGATACTGCATTTAGTGAGGGAAGAAGAACAGAGGGAGTCTGTTCAATCAGTAAATTTGGAGGGGAAAAAAGAACAAAAGAGTTTTCCCAGTGTCAAGACTTGGAATATTTTTTTTTCACTGATACAAGTAGCAGTTTAGCTTTTCTCATATCACCTGTCTCTGAAAAAAGAATGTGTTAGCTTCTGCACAGGATGTCCAGCACATAAACGAGAATCACAGTGAGGATGTATCATCTCTAGTTCCATCAGCTGAGCCTTTTAACAAAGATACTCCTTTATCATGCTTAAGCAGATACAGATTTATCAAGGGAGATCCCACTCCCATTAGCTCCAGCCAATATGACACCTGCTCCAATGTTTGGTCACAGGTCTGTGAGATGGTCCGTAGCCACACTTGAATGCAGCAAGTCAGATAGAAAGACTGCAGGGAAAGAAAAGATGTCCACTGATCAGCAGTGAGCTTTGTGTTTCCCACCATGGGCCTCCTACACGAACCTAAGTCAGCATCTGTGCATGTCCATTCCCTGTCTGTGGATCCAGGGAGGGCATCACCTACTCTGCCCATTGTCTCTCCCATACTGGGGTCACTGGCTATGTGAGCCCCCAGGAGCAGGAGAGGTAGAGATGGCGCAGTGATGTGCACTTGGGAAACCCACACGGGAGCGCTACCGACAAGACTTACAGCTCATGTGCCTACAGCTGCTCACATGTTGAAGCATATTCTTTGTCACAGTCTCTCATCTCTCCACTGCCAGAGAGGAAGTACCATGAATGATTGATGCAGAGAGCTGCAGGCAGCTCCCTCCCAGGTCTGTTCGCTTCTGCAGAGCATCCACCTGTGGTTTGCCTTGTCTTTTGTGTCTCCCTCTGCTTCTCTTCCCTTTGCATTTCTTCTAGGCTGGGGGTGATGGTATGTAAAGGCAGATCTTTCCCCTCAGGGAGAATTTGCACTGCCAATGTACAGATCTCAGTGCTGTACATCTGAAAGCTACTGCATGCTACATTGCAAGTATGGTGGCAGACATCTAACAGCATCTTCCAAGGGCTGCTGTTTCTGATTTTTTTTCCCCAATATTAATCAAAAAGTGATATCAAAATTCTTCATTGATCAACGTTCTAAAGAATGCCAATAATAATTGGATATTTCTCTTCATATATTCCCCCCACACTTAGTGTTTGCTCCCCGTATGACAAGTGCTGTCTCCTTGATGGTCCCCAAACTAACACAAAAAAGGCTAAAATTTCTCCAATCTTACATGGCACTATACGTAACCAGCAGATGTTGATAAGGGAGAGAGAGGAATGGGGAGGTATTCCCTCTTTAAATATCTCCTGCACTCCTCAGATGCCACTGCCAACATGTGTCAGAACAACTCCTACAACAGACCGTGTTGCAGGTAGCCTTCAAGGATGTGTTTCTTTTTTTGCAAGCCATTGAGTACTTTTGAATTCAGAGCTTTGTTAGGATGTTTGAGAACCTCTCAGGATTCCTTCAGTGTCTTTTACAGGTTGGCCCTATGCTGCACTCTGTTCAAATGCTTATGGATTCCTACACAGGATCTGCAAGGACAGATTGGTTTCCTCTTCAGAAAATAAGCACAAAGTGCAAAAGCCCTCCTGGCTGCTCTGATCTCAGCACCTGAGCCTAGTGACGGTGACAAGTTTTAATATGAAACGTAAGAGCTCTCAGCCCTGAACATAGTGGCAAAGTGGCTGCCCTTTTGTCTCAGCTCAGGCTGAAATCAGCCTGGAAACCCTGAGGTCAGCTTACCCAGAGAAACGAGCCCACCACCGTGACATTTCCCTCTGGATGGTGACTGCAGCACCTCAAGAGGCACCGGGGCATGGTGATTGTTTATCCATACTCTGTGATGCCGCATCCTGCAGGGCATATTAAAGTCCATGAAATAATGATGAAGCAGAGGGGTAATTAAAAGCCACAGTGACATTGATCTGCTGAAATTTCAGAGGGAGATCGGGGCACACAGGGAGACTATCCCTCTTACCTCACTCAGGGGCAGCTTGATTGGCCTTCTGAGCATTGCAGATGGCAAGGCTCCTCACCTGTGGCCAGGAGGGCTCCCAGTGCAGCAGCACTACTGGCTTCACATGGCTGCAAAACAGGAGGATGGGGAGTGTGTGGTCACAGCTGCCGAGGTCTGTCCTTCCTGAGCAGCAGAGAAATCATTTAAAGATACAGGGCTGCTTTCCAGTCCTTATTCTTTCATCTGCAAAAGGCAAACCCTGTATTTTTACCTAAGGACAGTCTGCCCTACCAAGAGCCATTGGGCTTTCAGACTTCTTTGGTGCATGAATTTAGTCCCTAGTTAGCATTGATTCACAACTCACTTTTTTGGTTTCATCCACTTTTCATTAGTTTGTTTTCTTTGTTCAAAAAACTCCCGGGGACATTCCACATCGACTTGTACCTCTACATCGTTTCTCATTTCATTTTCTAATTCACTGAGGCTAAATAAAAGTTAAGTTCGGGTCGATGACTTTCCCTCGGATAACAGGATCTCTTTCCGTTTGGACTTTGAGTACTTGGGATCATTTCTCAACCTGTAGCTTAAAGATTACGGGTTTCAAACTACTTCAGAAGCTGCCTTTATGTCAGAGAAGTGAGAAGTATGGCACTCACTTAAATTAACAGTGATGCCATAGCTTTCTTTGGTAGCTGGCATCTTCTGTGCATCATTATATAATCACAGATTTTTACATTCTTTTTATAAATCCCAGCCTATTTTTTATTCTTTGCTTCCTCCCACTTCATTTGCTACTGACAGCTGCTGCTAAAGTTCCCTTACCTCTCTCGGAAAGGAAGTAGGTTAAGAACAAAAAAGAAGAACTCTATCAGATTAAGGCAAACATGTGGGCCCTACTGAGAAATGATGCATCTTACAGTAGTACCAGCAAAACAGCTTACTTTGAAGGCTAAATTGCTAAATATATCCAGAGACTTCTGTGAGCCAAAAGCAGCTGTCTTCTGCTTGTTTTCAGTTTTTAGACTCATGATGTCCCAAATAACGCAGTCTCATAAAGGGTCAAAATTGATGCAATCAGGATAATAAAATCACTCTGACAAGGCTGCAAGTTTATACTTAGTTTATAATTAGGAGTCTGCTGTCTCAGGTTAAGATACAGCAAAGTTCCAATAAATTGTAAAGCTATTCACAGCACTGTGCTGCTACTAAACTTGGAAAATGTAATGTTTTAAAAATATCCTCCTGTAAACACATCAGAAATGGAAGTATAGGAAATCCAGAAAATAAACTCTGGAGTGGTGTCTTCTGCACAGGAAAATGGTAGGACTTTGCAATATTTAACTGGAGGCTGATAAGGAGTTATTATCTTTAAAAATAAAGTGAACCAGAGCCTCAATTA
The DNA here is from genome assembly GCF_000703405.1 of Apaloderma vittatum. Classification (NCBI taxonomy): domain Eukaryota; kingdom Metazoa; phylum Chordata; class Aves; order Trogoniformes; family Trogonidae; genus Apaloderma; species Apaloderma vittatum. The sequence continues at coordinate 19,924 of NW_009717852.1, forward strand.
ACATAGATTTTAACTATGCTAGGGTGACTTTTACAAATCAAAGCTCCTGTCATTTGTACTTTAAAAGTGACAAGAACTTCCTATGACCATTTTTTTTTTCATTCTTCTAAAGATAAATAAATAAATTCTTTGTGACTTTAGATCTGGAAGGCAAGTTATCACAGATTTCTGATTTTGGGCTGAAGCTCCTATTCTGATAGCTCCTCTGCACAGATACAATTATCTGTCTCCGTGGACTTGTTTGTACACATCTAGCCAAGCTCTCTGTTTCCCCATCAGTGTTTTCAGTCTAGAGGACATCTCATTTTTCCCAAGAGCTGCATTCATTGTTCTGCTCCAAAAAATTGCTTGACCCCCAGTCACAGTTTCCCAGAAAAGTATGATTTACGTATACCTCTCCCCTCCATAGTAAGAAATTGGAAATGTTTCTATAATTAGCTGCTACCAGGGCCGAAAAAGCTTGGGTAAAATCAAGACTGAAGAAGAAATGTGTGAAAGACTCATCTGAATTACTGTCTGTGCTAATGCTACATTGAGCAAACTTTGGGAATATTCTAGTCTGAAAAAGCTCAATTCCTAAACTAAATCCTGTGCAATTCTATCGTACTTGGAGTGTGTTCATGAAAACACATATTCCAGAATTAAGTTGGATTTACTTTTTTAATTTCATCTGAGTCAGAAAAATATCCCATAGGCTCCAGTATCTGAACACTTTTACTTTTCATGTGCATAGAAATGTAACATTTTTGATATTCCAACATTTTTTATTGATTTATATTTATCACAATTTACATGAATTAGGTGCAGATCTAGGACACCCAAATACAATTTCAAATTTACACAGTACCTCTCTCACTTCCTTAGCTAAGGTTGTGAACTGCATTCAGATTTTATGTCCGATATTGCCAACCATCAAAATTCAAAAATCCACGATCACCTTCCAAAAGAGTATGAAGTTGGTGTAGAAATCACAATATTTTTAAGCATATCTTAAATATTGGCTTAAAAAACAATTACTGAACCCTTCAAGGTTCTTTTTCCAAGCTGTTCTTGCCAAACAGAAATGCTCATATGGTTAAAATAAAATAACAAAGGTTTTCTTCTTTTAATCCTACAGGTGTTAATAACAACGCCAAAGCTGGCATGATTCCTGATGAAACCTGGAAAATTCGTTACACTGACTGTTTAGCTGTCCACAGGGAAAAGGCTTGCAACATTGACTTCTACTCTGTGTCAGTATTTATTGGTCCTTAGAGCAGAGTGGCCTGGAATTAGGGACCTGTTTTGCAATTAACAGTCAAGCTCAGTATTTTGGGTGGTTTAGGTACTGTGTTGTGTCAATTTTCTGTACAGAGCTGGCTAATGTGTGCTGAATGTACAGATTTCTTTCGGTGTAATTAGCCCAACACTTGCTTTCTGCTGATGCACCCAGACTCTTCCATTGGCGCTGCAAACTGTGTGTTCACAGCTGGGTGAGGACCTTTCCTCGGAAATTTTCTTTGATCAGTTAGTAGGGGGAGCTTTACACCACCACTGAAATATGCATTTATGCAGGCTTATTTATCTCTCAGTAGCCTAAGAAAGATTTTTCCATAGTTAGCCATAAACATTCAGCTACCAGGTAAAGCCCATGGGACATGTTCTGTTGCCTGGAAAATCACTTTCAAAATTAGCATGTCTGCTCTGTAAGAAATCGTGTGTGGTTTCTCTCTTGCCTTAGAAGAAATGAGAGCATAGACTGCAAGGCCCAAATCTTAATGTACTGCACAGAATTGCCTCCAAAAGATCGAGGCTGGTGAAAATACTGATTTCGTCTTTGCAGCAGCTCTTTGGGATTCTCCCAGATTGTCCTGCTGAGTCAGCCCAAATGTCCCCAGCAATGGCCTCTAGAGAGAAACACCTCAACACAACCACTGAATGAAGGCTCCAGCTGAAAATATCTGAACTTTTGTAAATAATTTTCTGATATGCTAACCAGACTTCATATCAGTTCCAGAATTCCATGACATGTTATGACTTATATTTTATCTGTCATGTTGCAGTTATAAACCAGTGAGAAATATCCAATAGCTGATACATTTTGACTAAGATAAATAAATTACTCTAAAAATGTACCATAAGAAAATATTTTGGTAGTGGTTGTTTCAAAATTAAGAGAAAACACTAGAAATTGAGATCTGAGCCACATCCTCTGATAAACAGATGTTAAAGCTAGGGACAAACCACTGAATTTCTCTCTGATTTAGGAAGTCTCCATCTGTGAAATATTTCCAGAGGTTCCATAGAGATGTTAGAATCATGATGATTCTGAGATGGTACAAAAATAATAGTGTTTATTACCAATATTATTTGCATGTATTACTGGCTCTAGGCTTAACTGAGCACTGAGAAATGCATAGTCCTACACTGCCACAAAGAATTTACAGTCTAAGCAGGCAGGAAAGAGACAAGAAAAGCATATTCCTCCTATGGCCGTTATTACATTTATAGAGTATCAAAAATCTATGCAAATGTCATGGAATAGCACCAGAAATATGTGAAAGATCCTTGGATTGAATATTGTCAAATAAAGTCCCACTCCGAAGTTTTAGTCTCTGTTTCATTAAAACAAAACTTGCCCACCCTTTGAGCTCTCAGCCCTCGCCTCTATGCTGGCAACACATACTATCTCACTGAGAAATGTCATGGATTTAATGCTTGGTGGCTGCAGTGGCCTTGGTGAGGGTACAGTGTTAGCCCAGGGACAAGGACAAGTTCCCCTGGTAAGGAGCGAGACTCCACTGCTCCGAGGACTTCTGTGTTCATCTCATTCCACCTCTGTGTTCCCCTTCCCAACTGTCTTCCCTACAGGGACTTGACAGGAATCTGAGCTTTCCCTCCTGAGATGAACAACTGGAGTTCCTAATTGACCAGAGAAGCCATTCTGAACCCCTTGTGTCTTTGTCCTGTAAAGAGTCTCTCTGATTATGGAAACCCACCCACACAGGTCTAGGTGAAGGGTTGAGAAAGAGGTGAACAAACATCTTTGGGCTAATCTGTACTTCACACAGAGCTCTGTTGTGCATCTCTTAGATGCGTATGGAGTTATATCAGTGGAATAGTTCATTTTCAAAATGCCCTGGCCCTGGAAGAGGGGAGGTGGGGAGAAGAGGGGGAAACAGGAGGGGAAAAAAACCCAGATGGGAAATGAACCTGTGTATTTCTCATGGGAAAATGCATTTCAGTCATCCAAGCAACAACCTAGCCCACGGAAAAAAAATTGTTCTTTCCAGCTGTTATGCCAAAGGAAAAAATAAATTTAAAAAGGACAAACACATAAATTGAGCATATTTTTTATCACATCCTTTCTCAAAAATTACTACATTCCCGTTTCTTACGTGGAGCCATTTTTAATATTTAAACAGTCATACACTTCTTCAGAAAGTGTTTCCTGAAAAACTGCAATCATTATTATGTTAAACTCCCACACAGTTTGTTTTAAAAATATCTTTAAATACTATTAAAAAACAATCATTATGTAGGTTTATATAGTATGAGTAGGAAGCAGAAACCATCAATGAATCATATTATTCCTCTAACTGTAACAACAACATGATCAACTACCACAATAACAAAAAAGTTTATGCTCACTGTATATCTGTTTTCCAGACAGTTTCCTACCTTGAAATCTGCATAATAGGTAAGCTGTGGTAAGCGTAATATTCTATTTGTTTTCTATCTGCTGTGGATAGCCAAACATGCTCGATCTGATGCATTCCTCCTCCTTTAGGTACGGCTCTTTACTGAAGTGTGGCACCCCTGAATGAGAAAATAAAGCTTCTACAAATTCTAGGATCTGCTCCTGAAAAGTGCTCCCAAATATATTGAGCTAGATATTTAAATTATTTTATTGTCATCTGCTACGTTGGTTTTGTTTTTTGATTTAAAACCAATGCTTTTGCTTGCATAAAATATTTTCACTTGTATGCTGCTTTACAGAGGGAAGCAACAATGGGACACTACCGAGAGAAGAGAAAGATTACAAGAGATATGGAAAAAACATCATGGAGATCAATATTTAATCTATAATTATGGGTGTACAGTATGTACTGTGCATTTTTTAAATTTAACTTGGCTTTTACTATTACTCAGTAGGAGGGAAACAGATACTGAGAGCCCTGGATAGCAACCATAAGAAGCATGCTTAAATACACATATTTTCAAGAGATCTGAGTACAAGAACGAATGGATTCTAGTCTCTCTGATCTTTTTTCATGTTGGAAAATCTGAGAGCTTTACCTGGGAGATTTAAGTTCAGGTAAGAGATTTTGTAAAATAACTTCCCAAGTTTATGCTGCATAGCATTGCGGCGTATATGAAAAAAAATATTTGTGTCACCCTATCCTTGAATACAGAAACAGTGTGCAGATCACTTTTCACAATGGAAATACTGAGAGTATAAAGAGTTATAAATAAAAACTAAAGTCAGGCCTCTGAGTAGGAAAACCCCCGTCCTCTTCATTAGTTTCAGTCAGGAAGTGTGCAGGTAGCACAGACTCTAATTCTACTCAAAAAGCACTAGAAAAAATTACAGTATTCCTGGCAGCTCATATTCATCATGAGTTTGACAATGTTTTGACTGTATACATATAGATACCTCTGTGTATATGTCCTCTTATATGGGCATTTATATGCCCCTTCCAGGTTCTTCTGAAGGCCTTTGAAGTGAGTTGTCCAGCAAAGATTAGGCACTGGGGGGAGGCAAGTTGTTTTAAGAATTTTAAAATTATATTATCAGGTATCATCTGCTTGCTAATGAAGCTTCAAAGTTATTTCCAGGGCAGAATTCTGAAGATTGCTCCAGAGAAAGAGTCCAACAATCTATCTAAAGATCTCATGCCATCATTAACGAATGCTTAAGCCCAGCATATTTGAACTTGGACTGCATGACCAGTAGTCAATTTTCACTAACAGGTTTTTTTTTGATCCTGAAAATCTGTAGCCATGTCATCAGCTCCTTCTTAATTATACCGTATTCTTTACATCTGTCCTGCTAAATAACTCTAATTGAAATAGCACCGGCGTGAATTTTCGTAATGTTCCCCCCAAGACATCCTGAAAGTGACTCACACGAGAAAACAGACTGAAGTCACAGCTGGAAGCATGTCAAGGATCATTTCCATTTTTACATGATTAATTTGAATTTAATATCTTAAATCAAAATCTGATTAATTTAAATAAAATTTTGATGGTGCCCTGCTTCTAATATACATTGCAGTAATTAGATTCAGCTTAATGTGATTTTTTTACATAATTAAAAAAAAGAGTAAGTCAAGTGTAACAATGCAGACTTGGTACAAATCTGTCTATATATATATATACATACAGACACACACTTGGGATTTTGTTGAGACATTGCTCACCTACAGGAAAGATCACAGCTGGATGTTTGTGCTATAGCTCAGTTTATGACATATGTAGAATACTCCGCTTCTGTTTCTCTGCAACACGAATAGCCATTCTTTAAAAAAAAAAAAAAAAGGCAGAAGAAGGACAGCTAAAATCAGATCAGTGAATAAGGAAAAAAAATGTTACTAATGTAATATCCTGGATAAAATCATAAGTTCTAGCTTCTTTTTAACCAACTTTTCTTCAGGAATTAGCCCTGTGTATCTTATAAGCAATTGTTTTTTCCCCAAATATCTGTAGTGTAATCTCTACAGCAGCTCATGGGTTGCTGTTTTTCATGAGACTTACAAAAATACTTTGTAAAGTAGATTGCTACTGCATTTTTATAGGCGCTCCCCCTGCCTGCCTCTGATTTTATAAAATGCTCCTGTGCACTGTGGAAGCAGTGCAGTGAGCAAACAGCAATTCATATGTGTTAAGATCAGATGAAGCCTGCCTGAACCATGCACCTGATCCTTTACTGATGCTCATTGTGCTCGAAGACTGTGGCGAAAAATGGCCAGTGCTAGAGAGTAAAATTTTGTAAAGTGCACTGCAGGTAGCACTCAGCAATATTTCAAATGTTTCCAGCTTCTTTGAAGGAGGAAGATCTACTAATGTAAGCTAAGCAATGGGTTCACCTGCAGCTATAGATGCAGCTTCTGTGAAGGCATGCAACAAAATGATGCAGGTAGGCCAAAATCCTAGGGGAATACACAGATGGAATTTTGGGGTTTGTGGTCTTTTTCAGTCATGTCTGAAGGTTTATGCAAAATTTATTTTTAGTTTAAGGCTACAATATCCAGTCCATTACCATATATTATGAATCTTTCATGTAAAAATAAAATAAGGCCAAAAGAACCCAGAAGTTGCCTTCAAACTTAGAAAAGAAAGGTAGGCACAGCCTTGTCCTAAGTGACTAAACTACTCATCAAATTATGCTTTAATAATTAGATCTTTCTTCAACAAGACAGTTAAACATCAACTTGACTTTCCAGCATGGAGCAATCCCAGCATACATCAGGCTCCTAGACCTCAGTGGGACTCTGCACCAGCTTTAAAACCCTGGGCATGTTCTTAGCTCATAGTAAATCACTATTAAAGAGAAGAGAATGATTGAGAGTGAAAAACTCCTTTCCTGCCTGGGGCTAACACCTTAAAGGGAGGTGCATGCACCCTTCATCCTTTTACAAAGGCAAGTAAAATCATTCAGGTGTATTTGATAGCATCCAGCTTTCCAAAAGCCTTTATATACACTATGTTATATATATTGTGTAATGGCACACAATTTTTAATTTCAATATTTCTTTGAAAGAAAATTCTTTCTTATTGGTGATTTACAGACTGAATCATGAGCCAGATTTAGCTGCTGAAAAAGTGCTACGTATAGTCATTTACAACAGCTATGCCTATTGCTCAGGCTCCAAACTATCTCTTCATGTCACTGAAATTGTCAAAATTCTCATTCTCAGGCAGTCACTAACACACGAAGGGCTCCTATGTCATCATACTTGGTCTTCTCAAATTTACCAGCATATTACCTGTAGATCACTGGAAATGTGTAGACAGAAATTAAACTTCTTCACTTGGACGAGTCAGCCCTCCAAGAGTGTTAGTTCTGTGGATTATGCAAACAGAAGCCAGTGATGTTGAATACTGATTCTAAGGAACTTGCTTATTTATTATTCATCACAGATAAGAAATAATAATAAAATGACATTTTTTATCTTACAGCTAAAAGTTTTGATGACAATCAACTTTTTGTTTTCCTTCTAAATTTAGGCTTCTCTCAAAATCATTTACAATATGGTCCAAAAATAACAGCATAGTTACTATCTGGGGAGAAGTTACTTCACTGCTTGTATTCTTATTCTGAAGTTAAAGTCAAAACAAAATTAATCAGGAAGGGTTATCTATAATGAATCACCATTCATTTCATAAAAAAAAAAACAAACCTTTACCAGCAGTAGAAGGAAAGTATTTCCAAGCAGTTACATTAGGCTGTAGACTCCAAGGAGAAGATTACAGATCTTCCATATTCAGCAACATGGATCAAAACTCTTAGGAACTACTCTAACATTTTTTTTTTATTTATTGCAAGGCAGCAGGGATTGTTTTTTGTATAGGCTGTGATTTAGACAGCTAATTGAAAGTAAGCAGTGATGAGCTGCTTCCTTGGTAAAATATTGCCAAGACAATCTTATCTGAGTTTACAGAGTTATTTTCAATTTTTAAATGCTGTATTCATTTCCACTAGATAAAATAGCTTTAAAAATTCTAGACCTAGGCATGACTGGATTGCTGTTGCAACCGCTCTGCACTGTTACACCCCACAGAAGAGGTATCTCCCTATGAACAGTTTTACTATTTAAAAAAAACTCAATTCATTTTACAGTAAATAAATGTAATGATATACTGAATCTTCATAACTCTGAGTTGATGTCATCCTGCCAGTTACCTGTTCTACAGGAGAGTGTCCCTCATTAGAGTCTACATTTTTCAGAACCTCACCTTTGCAAATTTATCTCTTGCCTATAACATGAAGAAAATCCTGGGCTTTGTTTCACCATTATAATAGATGTAAATTAATGTTTTGCCATTGTTTGTTGCAGTAATCATAGAGGCACGTATACATTCCTAACAGCTATCTTATTTTCAATTTGCAAAGCATACTGTGCTTAATCCCATGAGGCAGCCTGTGGTTCTAGATATGAATTTAAAAAGGTAATTAGACCAGTGTGGGGGGTTGTCCCTGAGATAGAAAAATCAAGCTCCTGTCAAGTCCAGAGGGGTCTTTAAGAGGTCCCAGGCTGGTTACAGTTCTTGTCCTAGTTTATTACTTGTTTCCATTGTGTGAAACAGCTTATTTGTTCATGTAAATTTAAATCATGTTGATACTAGTAGAAGGGGTTTTTTTGCACTTTTTTTTTCTTTTTCTCTCTCCTTTTTTTTTCATTTTGGTCTTTTTTGTCTGCTTTTAATCTAGAAAGGTCACAGAGTTGTTTTTTGGTGACTGGCAACAAGCTATTTTTTTCCCAATGATCTCTGCATTTTTACAGTCAAATAGATAGTAAAAGAGACATATTGATAAAAGTTTTAATGCATCTCTGGTGGGTGGCAGTCATTTTAAATATCATACAGTCATCATTAAGTCATCTATGTAAATGAAAAGTACTTGGCAACCCTTTGTATGGCAAGAAATAGCACTAGTTTCTCTGCATCTCTGCTTTCTCCTTTTTCCCTTTTACTGGCTGTAGCATAGTGCACATTGTACACATCCATTCTTCTCTTCTGGGTTTTGTGAAGACTTTATGCAGATCATCACACACCCATGTGAGACAGCATGTAGTGAGTAAAGAGTGATGGGGCAAGGTTAATTTAATCTCTCACGAAAAACATCCAAAAGAATTTCTGTAAGCTGAAATCAATGTATATTGGCAAGTTTTTTTAAAAAATTGGGAGAATTGTGGATTTATCTGAGTTTGAATTAGGCAGATCATTACTCCTATCCCAGTCTCACCAGATGAAATCTAGATCTAGATCTGAATTTCGAGGCTTCAGTCCAGGTTTAGTTTGCATCACGTGGATTTCAATTTGTGTTGATGGCTGCTTTCAAGTGAGACAGTATACGTGTCCTCAGAGGTAAGGGAGGGTAAGGATCAGATCATTCACCCTGGTTTTACTTTCAAAAATTGACATCTTAGACTGAGCAGGAAAAATGAAGGCAGTTTGAGCTAAACTGTTTTTGTTTGCCCAGATGTCTGACAATATTTAAGGGCCAGATTCTGCCCTCAAGCTGCTTTGGTAGGCAGCATGAGCACTCAGTCTTGGGAAGATTCTGTCCCTAAATGTTCTCACTTTTCAACACATTGTTACCCTCCCACATATCTATTGAGGCAGAAAAACAGAACAGCGAACCTCCCCCAGGGGTTTTTAATGCAAGTCTGTTGAGTCACATTCTCCTCTTGCTTTTTGGATTAAGTTAGGGGTATAGGATTTGGTTTGAAGGTGATAAAGATGCCAGGAATGTATAAGGAAAATCCTGTTCCCAGGCCAGTAGACAGAGCATAAACTCTATCCCCATGTGTATGCACAGAGGCTGTCTCTAAATCTCCAGAGGCAACCAGCCAGCAGGAAACATTAGGCTCAGGGATTTAAATAGATGATTGCAGATGCAGTTGGCTCAGCATGGTGATGTCTGCTAGGCTGTGTCTGCATCTGTAGCTTTCCTGTTGGGAATCCAGGAGTGCACAGAGCAAGCCAAGGGCAAGTGTAGAGTCTTGCACCTGGGAAAGAACAACGCCATGTGCCAGTATAGGTTGGGAACTGACCTGTTGGAGAGCAGCGTAGGGGAAAGGGACCTGGGAGTTCTGGTGGACAGCAGGATGACCATGAGCCAGCAATGTGCCCTCATGGCCAAGAAGGCCAATGGCATCCTGGGGTGTATTAGAAGGGATATGGCTAGTAGGTCAAGAGAGGTTCTCCTCCTCCTCTACTCTGCCCTGGTGAGGCCACATCTGGAATATTGAGTCTAGTTCTGGACTCCTCAGTTCAAGAAGGACAAGGAACTGCTTGAAGGAGTCCAGCGCAGAGCCACAAGGATGATGAAGGGAGTGGAACATCTCCCTTATGAGGAAAGGCTGAAAGACCTGGGTCTCTTTAGCTTGGAGAAGAGGAGGCTGAGGGGTGACCTCATTAGTGTTTATAAATATGGAAAGGGTGGGTGTCAAGAGGACAGAGGCAGGCTTTTCTCAGTTATATCCAATGACAGGACAAGGGGCAACGGATACAAGCTGGAACATAGGAGGTTCCCCAAAGCTGTTAGGAAAAGCTTTTCACTGTGAGGGTGACAGAGCACTGGAACAGGCTGCCCAAAGAGGTTGTAGAGTCTCCTTCTCCAGAGACATTCAAAAACCACCTGGACGTGTTCCTGTGTGACCTACTGCAGATGATCCTGCTCTGGCAGGGGGGCTGGACTAGATGATCTTTTGAGGTCCCTTCCAATCCCTAACAGATTCTATAATTCTGTGATTCTCTTGAAGTTTTATACAGTAGCAATGTGGCATCACAACTTCTTGCTTTCATATAGAAACTTCCATGAAGCTTTCATTGAGGTTCACTTCCCACAAACATCTCCCAAGAATGCTTATTAAAGAAATTAGAAACTATGGTACATCAGGGCAGACTTTTTAATTGAATTGAATTATTTATTTATTGAAAGCCTGTATTGTTCATAATGCCTAGGGCGCCAGTCTCCTTCTGATATATTTTTACTGATGAAAGTAACACTTGTTTTAATGGAGATATTCTTGACGTTTGCCCAGTAATTAAGAATAGAATAGGGTGCCACATAACTAGCAAATACTGGTGACAGGAATCCTGCCTGAAGCTACAGTACAATTTGAGGAGATTCAAGGTATAATGTAGTTGAAATCCAGATCATTAACTTTGTGAGGCCTATATTCAATCATAGCAGAATTTACAAGAAATTTAGATCATGATGTAAGCTTATTTTTTAAAAATTTTTCTCCACAGATAAAGTAAAAACTAAGATACAGAAAAGCAAAATGACCAGCTCAATATGTGACCAGAGAACTGGTAAATCTAAGTTCTAGTAAGCCTGAGATCTGAAAATGAGAAAAGCCTACTTAGGAAGGGGTGAAACCAGACTAGTTCTTTAAGTCAGAATTGGAGAGAGGTCATATTTCTGGTTGAGGAACCCTAACATATTTTACAAATTCACTAATTGTTAACTGTCAGGGCTCAGCATGAATTTGCTGCACTCCGAGGGGCCCTCACTCAAGCACGTTAAGCTGCTTGACTCAAAAAAGTTATAATCTGCTCTTTACTCCCCTTACGTTAAGGACATTTCAGCATAGATTTACCAAAATTTGCTTGCACACTTCAGCGACAAATAGCACCCCTATTCTGATGTCAGATTTTTGCTTCCTTTTCAGCAATAGTCACAGCCGAACAAAAGCGTAAGTAAGAACATGAAATAATCCTCAAGTTCTGTCCATTATTCCCCATAGTTGTAGCAGGATGCCATTGTCCTCATCACTAACAACTCAACTTCAGAGATGTTCAGAACAGAAGGTATGTGGATGAGGCTGACTGCTGGCTATCCTATTCCAAACCATATGGGCTGATCCTAAAAATGCGAAGGTAAAAAGCAGCTTTCTGAGCAGCACTGTAGCATTTTGTTCTCTCCTTACACTGTATTAAGGCTGACTAAAAAGGCAGTCTCAGAAGTTAGGAAATCCCCAAACAATGTAATCAATCCTTGCATGCCTGTAGTGAGCAATAAAAGTTTATATGAAACCTACAGCACTTCACACTGAATGGCTGAAAAATAGCACACATTTATCAGAATGCCTGAAAACACACCCCATTCTGGTAGAGCAAAGCAATCAGTGAAGCCATTCTTCACCTAAAAGATTTCCATTCTGTTTTGCTAACACACTATACTCAGTATTGATGTGTCTCTGCGTACACTAAAGAGCAGACTCTGCAGTACTGGGACAGCTCATTCACATGACAGTGATACCATAGACATGCATTGCTCTTGCTTTGCAGCGTGACTGGAGTTTCTTTATTAGAACAGCACCCAACAGTGCCAACAGAATAACAGTGCTTGTCAGTTCCTAGAGGACTTCATTTCCTAAGGAGCTTTAAATCTGACTATTTTATTATGGACCACAGGTACATAAAGGGATACTAAAATGATTAAGTGAAGGTGTACCCTCAAAAGCCCTAATCCAATCATTGTGCATGAGACTGGACTGCAGAATGGGAGTTCCCTAAACAGCAATGCTGATTGCTCTGCGTGAGGACAGAGCACTGGGATGGAGATGTCGCTGGCGCGGCCCCAATGTGCTCACTTCTTTCATAGGGAGCTGCAAATCACATTGGAACCAGATCCACATCCATATCAACATCCAGAATGTCCCTCACTCTCTGACTCTTTCAATTAGAAACATCCATAAAATTCAGCTAAGGAGTTCCAGACCCTTTCTATGAACTTTGTTAAGACCTATCCTTGGTTTTAGGATCAGTGCTAATCAAAAACCTTCAAAAGGAAAAGTTTAGGGTTAGAATGACCAAAGGTACCAATTCAGTTTGGGATACTGACATATAAATCCCACATCATTAGTCTTTCTCATCAGATTTTTTCCTCTTCTAATCAGAAGTGTCTCCAAAAAAAGCCACATTTCATGGTATATGTGCTTTTTGGGATTCTGTTTAACATCTAAAAGTAAAAAAGGTAGTGCAAATGGAAAATATTTTTTCAAATAGTTAACTGAGCACACAAAAAACTTTAAAAGCTTCATTCAAGATTATCTTTGAAAAAAAATAAAAACTAACAAAAAAAATCCACCACCAAACAGCTCGAGAGTTCTCTTTATAATAAATCCATGGCCACTTTCGAACTTCACAGTTCTCACTGTCCTGTACACAACTCCCACTCAGTACATCACAGCAACAGTACAGATGGAGTTGTGATCTTCTTTACTCCAAAAGCACAGTCTTGTAGCTAAAGAAGGATATCTGTTAGCAACTCAGGGTCTATACCATAGAGCTGAGCAATTCTCAGTATGGTGGTACATCCCAATTAGACAGGCAGTCTTATTCTCTGTTCTTCTCTGCTGCACTCTTCCTTCATCAAGAAGATTCTCCACATGCAAAGCACTCAGTGTTCACTATTGTTTTACATAAAATTCATCTAAATGAGCAGAGTTGTTTGTCATTGAGCTGAAGAGTAACATAGATGTAGGTAGATTTACAGGCTTTTCGCTTTGCACTACTCTAATTAAACATTAAAAATGTTAAAATTTCCAAAAGGGCATTTTAAAGCCTATTAATTGATAATGCAGAGAGTTGAGGCTTATTACAGTGATGGGGAAGCCAGGAAAGTGAAAGTCAGCAAATTAGAAGACAGCTCTTAGCTCTTCTGTGGCCATCTTCTACTTGTGGTTTTGACACTGGCCAGAGCAGCAGTAAAACCTGGGGGTGTTGATCAGTTAAAAGCATGGCCATGCCATCCCCAAGGAACAGCAGGACAAAGCAGGGATGTGTTGATCCATATATCTCCTAGGTAACCACCATCTTGGAGCTCATGCAACTCCGCTATTTATAGTAGCTGAGCACCTCACAATCTTAATGTGATTAATGAATATCCTTAGGCCATCTGGGTAAGGAAGAGGATCTATTATCTGTATTTTAGACATGGGAAATGAAGGCCTGGAAGCTTATGCCTCAAAAGTATTCAGGCACCTAATTTGTTTTAAATACTTTTTAAGATTTGGGCCAGAGAGACTGAGGCATGGCTATATATCTTGCATGGATATTATAAGCAATAAAGCTGTGTAGATTTGTATCTGTGCTAGTATACTTTACTTTTTAGTTTGTTGAGATATTTCTACAGGACCTGTGCCACACCATTTAGGCAAGAAAACCTCAAAGGAACATCTGGGGTCACACAGGATGGTTGTGACAAAGGAGACATTGGAACCAAACTTTCTCAGGCCAGACTACCTAATGAACCATCTTCTCAAAAATGTCCTCTTCTCCTACGACCAGAAAAAAAAAAATTGGTTTTGGTGCTAAAACTTTTGGATTGCAATTAGAAGTCTCGTGAAAACACAATATTAGTAATTTGTCATTTTTGATGTTGAAACCAATCCCTAAAAGCATCGTGAATGGTAACTTGGACTTTAACTATTTGTTACATTAACATTTATGCCAAGGAAAAAGTGGACAATCCAGAAGGGTGAAGGGAAGGAGATGTGCATCATTTCACAGTCGTTCACCCAGTGAACTCTGTGCTAGTTTTCGAGTCATTTCTGGTTCCCTCTTCCATAGCCACTAGGAGGTGTACTTAATACATAGGCACATCGAGGTGGAAACTTCAACATCTAGTGAAGAAAGTGACATGGTTAACATGGGGGGAAGCTCAGTTAAAGACAAAACATGCCAACTAGTGAATCAGCTCTTGGCGAGTAAGCTGCTGTAGCTATTGCATAGGTCTGAGCGTATCTGTGGCTATCCTCCTTTAAACTAGATGCCAAAAACAGTCTCTGGCTATCCAGGGTGGTGAGGAGAGTAAAGGTAATTCATCATCCTTCTTTCTCACTTCATAGACACTTACAGATGATCAGACAAACATAAGGATTAAACTGCATGTATACAGACACTTTCTGTAAAATGAGTATGGGAAGAACAATGTTCCCTGGAGAATATGACTATGCAGCCTGACTATTTATGCCTGACAGGCACATTGCTCCTTAATTTTAACTACACAAGGAATAACAGCATTAAAAAAAAATAAAAATGGACAAGCAGATGTTGAAGATTTTTCTGAGAACTGCAGTAAAAATTCTGGCTACCACAACAACTCAGTCTGCATAACCATATTGCCAAGCTTGTACATCAAAATATAACTGGAAGCCTTTCTTCTTCACCTTTTCAATATATATTCTTAAGTACATAAGCACACAACTCAGTTAGTTGGGGGGATGGAAGGAACGATGGGGCTTTCTATCACCTCTAACACTTCAGAGATCTCAAAGGTAGAGCATGTATCTTGTTCTAAGGAGTGATAACTTCCTGATTGACTATTTTCCTGAGCTGTTGTTTTCTATCTACTTGACTATATGCCTTATAGGAAAAAACAGCTGCCAAGAAATATAGGCAATCAGTGTCCCTGTATTCTAATTGTGATAACCGTGCAAAGAAATCTATTTCAGGTTGGATCTTTTTGATGTTTCTGTGCCTGTGGGGGGTTTTGGGGTGGTTTTTAATTTGTTTGGGGGGGATTCTTGGTTTGTTGTTTGGTTTTTTTGCATGCACTTTGAGAGAATGGCTAAGGAATATGTTGGTTTACACTTCTTTTTTGAGCATATACCAACAGTGCTAAGAGTTAAACATGAAAAAGAATGAAATTTAGCACAAAAGACAACATCCGTTCTCATTTCAATTTCCTGGAAGGAAAGTGTGGTTGGGCAGATGGTGCTTTTTTGTTTTACTAAACTGAATGATCAGATGTAAATAATATACACCATATAGACTATAAAGATCATTGAAGGTGAGGTTTGCATGTGCAGAGAACTACTGTATTGTAGAGAGTTTCTCACTCCTTAGCAATATATCAAGATTTTTTATTTTTTTTTTCTTAATTTTTTGATGCTTCAGCTAGCTTGCTTACTGCCTAGTTATTTGTTTCGACCTCTGTATTTCAGAGGGTATATACGTTAATTCGGGTCCCTACCATGAAGAGTCATTGTATTGGGTCTCTGGTTGAATGGACAGAGGACAGTGGCTGGTAATTTGGCATCATGTGAGTCTCAATATTCTGTGTTGGTATCTTTCTTCATGCTTTGGCTTTATTGTGTATTATAAGAATCTGTTTTCTTTGTTGTTATCTGATGTGATTTTTACACCTTCAGAGCTCTTGTTTAGTTCGCTTGTCAACTGGAACAGTAAACATTCCTAAGGCAGAGTAGAGTTTGTATTCTCCGGTAGTCAGAAAATGCCTTACTAAAGGGAAAAAAACCACCTCTTTTCTAAAACGTGCATAACTAAACACGGCTCAACAAGGTCATAATGATGTCTACCTGACTGAGAGAGCAGGAAAAACACTATATTATGACTCTGCAAAGAAATGATATTATGGTTTCATTCTCAATCAGATCAAATGCTTTTCATTACCGTCCCTGTCCTGCATCAGCTTGGTGGGACTCAGAGGACATGTTCATGCTTATGCTAAATGAATGCCTCTACCAGCGGTGGCAAACTAAAAACACTGCTGCGAAAGTCTTTGTAAGTTACTCACTCTCTGAACGCCCTTGGTCCAGGGTGACTGTCCTGGCTGAACGGAAAGCTTTGGCCAGAACTCAGGAAAAAAAGGAGAGTTTATGACCTTTGGAAGAGAGAGCAGGCAATTCAGGAGGACTACAAGGGTGTTGGGAGGTTATTCAGGGAACAAATTAGGAGGGATAAAGCCAACTAAAACTTAATTTGACTACTGTCATAAAAGACAATAAAAAATACTTCTACAAATACACTAGAAACAAAACTGAGGCTAAGGAGAATCTTCATCCTTTTTTAAATGTGGGAAGGAAACATAATGACAAAGGACAAGGAAGGACTGAGTCTTATGTCTTATTTGTCTCACTCTTTAATAGTAAGCCTGGATATTCCTTGGGTACCCGGCCCACTCATCTGGAAGACAGGGATGGGGAGCAGAATGAAGTCCCCACATCCAGGAGGAAATGGTTAGTGACCTGCTATACCACTTAGACAAACACAGGTCTATGAGACCAGACAGGATCCACCCAAGGATACTGAGGGAGTTGGCAGAAGTGTTCACCAAGGCTCTTTCCACCACCTGTCAGCAGTCCTGGCTAACCATGGAGGTCTCAGTTGACTGGAGGTTAGTAAATGTGACACCCATCTACAAGAAGGCCCATCAGTCTGACCTCAGTTCCAAGGAAGATTACAGAGCAGAACACCTTAAAGTGCCATCATATGTCACGTACAAGACAACCAGGTGATCAGGCCTAGAGAGCATGGGTCTATTACAGACAGATCCTGCTTGACTACCCTGATCTTCTATGACAAGGTGACCTGCTTAGCAGATGCGAAAAGGGCTATGGATGTTGTCTACCTGGAATTTAATTAAGGCTTTGACACTGTTTCCCATGCATTCTCCTGGGGCAATTGGGTGATCATGGCTTGGAGAGGTATATTCTTGGCTGTTTAGAATACTGGCTAGCTGGCTGAGCCCAAAGAGTAGTGGTGAATGGACATAAATCCAGCTGGTGACAGGTCACAAGTGGTATGCCCCGGGGCTCAGTATTGGGGCTACTGATGTTTAATATCTTTATGAGTTACCTGTATGAGAGGACAGAAGGCACCCTCAGTAAGTTTGCAAACAATACAAAGCTGGGCAGGAGTGCTGATCAGCTTTGAGAGCAGGAAGGACCGCAGAGGGATCTAGACAGGCTGGATAGATGGTCTGAGGTCATTTGTATGAGGTTCAACAAGGCCAAGTGCCAGGTCACAAGAACCCTATGCAACGTTACAGGCTTGGGGAAGAGTGACTGGAAAACTGTCCAGTATCAAAGGATATGGGGGTGTTTGTTGACAGCCACCTGAACATGAGCCAACAGTGTACCCAGGTGGCCAAGAAGGCCAAGAGCATCCTGGACTGTATCAGAAATAATGTGTCGAGTAGGACTGAGGAAGGGATTGTCTTCCTGCACCTGGCACTGGTGAGGCCGCAGTTTGAGTATTCTGTTCAGTTTTGGGCCCCTCACTGCAAGAGGTGATGGAGCGTGTCTAAAGACAGTCAACAAAGCTCATGAAAGGTTTAGAGAACAAGACTTATGAGGAGCAGTTGAAGGAACCGAGCTTGTTTAACCTGGAGAAAAGGAGGCTGAGGGGAGACCTTATCACTCTCTACAACTACCTGGAAGGAGGTTGTAGCGAGGTGTGTGTCAAGTCTCTTCTCCCAAGTAACAAGTGATAGGACAAGAGGAAACGGCCTCAAGTTACACCAGGAGAGGTTTAGATTGGATATTAGGGAAAATTTCTTCACCAAAAGGGTCATCAAAGACTGGTACAGTCTGCCCAGTGAAGTGGTTGAGTCATCATTCATGGAAGTAGTTAAAAGATATGGTGCTTAAGGATATGGTTTAGTGGTGGACTTGGCAGTGTTAGATTAACAGTTGGACTCAATGATCTTAAAGGTCTTTTCCAGCCTAAAGGACTCTATGATTCTGTGATTCTATGACATTGCAAACATAATCCCTGTGGCCGCCAGAAGTTTTCTTTAACGTTCTAGATTTCCTTACTAACCTTAAAATGGGCACAGCAGTGCAGGAGAAAAAGATATTCTCTCACTGAAGGAATAACACTGTAATACTGAGAAGAAATGACTCATACAAAAATACAGAAATTATATATGAAATTAGAACGACAAGATCTGGGGAAATCAAAACACATAGCACTGCTAAAACTCTATAAACTAAGAGACTGAGGTAAAGCAGAGGACTGGATTAAATTAAAACTGACTTTGTAAAGTTCATAAAAAATTGAAAGTACTAGTCTAAGGAAACTCTTTTTTTTAATAAAAATGCAATGCTGAATACAAACTGTAAAATGAACTTTCCTTTTGTTTGTTGTTTGTTTTTTTTTTAATGTGTCCTGATGGGCAGATTCTGCTTATTAACCTGGGAGACCCGCTGACAGTTGTCAAGATTTTGTTGGGAGTTTTCTATTGTTTTACCTTCATATCTGCTAGAGTCAAGGGATTTCCAAAAAATTCAGCTCTCAGTATAAAATAAAATATTTCTAGCATGTATTGCACAATCGAAACTTTAAAGTTTGGTGAAAGTAAACTCTAAAACTAAAAAACACAATGTGTAAACAAATAAAAATATTTTTTTAAGCCGGAGGACTTACACACTTGGAGGGTGCTTGATTTTGCCAGTGTAGATAGTGTGAAAAGAACGACTGACTCATGTTCATGATGTTACTTCAATATGATCACAAAAGTGAAAGAAATAGCAGAAAAAAATTAAAATTTTCCATTTAGTCTGAAACTGTACTGCAGGCATCAATGAATTAATGCTTGGAACAAACATGCCACTGGAATCATGATTTTACAGGGGAGAACTTTTAACATTAAATACTGAACGAGAAATAAATTAAAACAAAAATAAAAAGGAAAGACTTCAGTTTGCAAAACTTCCTGCTTCATAACTATCTAAATGTTTGAAAATCTCAGAGACTGAGGTTTGTCTTCTCCAGTTGCTCATAGACAGCTCAGTAATAAATAAAGCAATGAATCAAATAAATGAAGGCTCCAAAGAGAGTTTTTAACATCTGAGAAAGAAATGTCAAAGCCCATGTCCTTCAGGTCAAATGCTGCCATGCATCTACCAAGTGGTCTTGGTGCACTAAAGATGGGATAACTTTGCTGGCAGGCATGTGCTACTGACAGGTATGGCAAGAGGGAACTGGGGCTGGAACTCAAATGGCACGGACAGACGTTCAAAGCAGCAGCAGCAGCTTCCCATAAGCAGGCAGGGCTGCAGTTGGTTGCTCACTCAGTTTCCCACAGTTAAAAGCTGACAAGCATGAAACAGTTTGGGGCTGATAAAGCAAGCTGTAGTTAGAAAGGAAGAAAAGGCTTTAAACACCTGGGGCCAAACCTCTATCTGTTGTTGATCTCAACTGGAATAAAACAATATGTGCAAGCTCAAGATTTGAGTCCGGGCTTTCACATGCATTCTGAAACACATAGCAGTGGACCATGAGGTATTTTTGGTTTTCCTTAGGGACGTCCCCACAAAAAAGCCCCTACAAACATTGCTGTTCTTATGGACAAACAGTTCTGTGCTTGCAGGATATAACTCTACGGATAAATAAAGCATTAGCGCACATACTCACAGACACATAATTATGGGTAGCACTCTTAGCTGAAGAAAGCAGAAACCATTTGCAGATAAAAGAGACCAATCCCAGGATAAATTACAGTTACCAGACAAAATGGAGGCAATGTACAGGCCCTGACAAGCAGCTGACAGTAAAACCTGTTGAACTAGTAAGGCACCAAATGTCCTGTGGCACCGGAAAGTAAAAAATCTCATATCTGATTTTTTGTTCTCTTGAAAGAAGCACTTCATCATGCAAACCCAGTTCTTTGTTTGATGAGGGGGCCTGGACTGCCACTGTTCATTACTAGAGGAGCTGATGTAGAAATCAACACAGTAATGTGTTTCATCTCTCGTACTATAAGAATTCAAATTCAATTTTTATTTTACAGCACAGACACACAATACCTCACAGTATGGTTCTTGGTTGCCTCCATCCGTTAACAATAGCCTTGAAAAGAGATATAGAACATAAAAATAAAACCCTCTTTTTCCCCCCAGTAGTTTGTTTCACATTACAAACAATAGCAATTCACCATCTAAAACATACAGTAATAGTAAGTAGAGTCTATTGAACACTATGCTCTTCCTAAAAGTGCTTTTTTTTTTTTTTTTTTTTCCTTTTGAGCATTCTGGAGCTAGCTGTTCCACAAAATCTGAGGTCTACAAGTTTTGGCCAACTGATGCTTTTGTCAATAGCATACTAATTAGCTGAGAGCCTTTCATAACTCACATAGGGTGGGATCTGCTACTTTTTCTCCAGTCCTCTTTAGGAGTGCACTATCAGACCATGGGGACCCTCAGCCCTTCTGTGTTGTACCATGGGCTGTGTGGTCTGATAGTCACAATGCTTTGACTGCTGCTGGCTGAATTCTTAATTATCAAATGTTGGCTTGTATGTCTGCATAGTCTTTTCCAAGGTTTTTATTTTGAGGGTTTGAATATAGCAAATGCGTGTGGTTAAGTGTTACAGTGATACTGATACAGATACATTAACTTTCTACACATTGGCTTTTAAAATTGCATGGTCATCATCTGCTTCTGCATATGTGTCTGATTCTCAGCAACTGGTGGTTAGGTCTGTGGTCAAGAGACTGTTTCATAAAGTCCCTTAAGGGGACAGGTGGCTCAGTGGATATTCGGTTTTGTTTAAAAGCAGCAAAATCCCATCACTCTCAGCAATGATTAGAGCAATAGAGGAAACAGAGCAATGCATGAAGAGAAGGGATGGAGATATCCAAAGTAATCTGACTAGTTTATATTAAGAAAGGATTTGACAGACCTGCTGGGTTCCTACTTAATGCCAATCAAGCCTGAAAGGGACCACTTGAGCTCAGGTATTTATCTCAAACTGATTTGAATTATCCTCACTTCTTGATTTGGAGAGTCCAGAGTAGAATATCATGAAGAGAGTGTGTTGACATTTCCTACATAAAACAAAATTAAACCCATTCAAGTCAAGGAAACACACAGTGTAAGTGATATGAGAATCAGGCCCTTTGACAATAGAAATAGAGCTTCATCGGAACTGCGTGTTCTCAGAAAGTCTTTCAAGAAGTGAAAACCTCACAAATTCCTCTGCATCATCCCCTTCACAGCAATTAAGATCAACAAGATGTGTATAGGGAATATCAGACATATTGTTCCTTCTTTTTCTGCTTTGTCTTTTTCTGCCTATAAGCCTCATGTTTCTCTTGTAGAAATAGCATTAGGTAAAGAGCAGCATTCGAGGTCAAGCCTGGATTTTCCTTTTTATTAGGCTAATTCTGTGCATACCAAAACTTATTCTAATGAAAGTCTCTTAAATTAGTACCAACATTTACTGATCATTACAGAGTACTGATCATTGCAGAAATCACTGGAAAGAAGGATAGTGCTTACCAAAACCCCAAGAAAGTACTTCAGATAGTTTTTCTTTCATTGCCCAGCAGCGAGGGTCAAATGAACTGTATTATTCACAAATATCCACCTTCTCAGAATGTCATGAGCAGCTGTAACATACCCACTAGCAGCAATTTCCACTCGTCTCTATCCAGAGGGGAGAAAAGTACCAGGAGCTGCATTGTTTGTAATTCCCTCAACCCCAAGGGTAATTCTGTTCACCAATTGCTTGAAATTAAAGTTAGGTAATTCGACATGTCTGTTTGGTACCCGACCACAAACTACCTCTTAAGCAAACCAAAGATTTGGATAGTTTACTTCCACAGAAGTAAACTCTACAGAATTTCATTATTGCAGCCACGACAGGAAAGGAAAAATGAGAAGTCATACAGACTCATGAATAGCTGGGGCTTGGGGATTTTTTGTCACTGTTGCCACCATTAAGGGATACCAATAGATCAGAAAAGGAGGAAACTGAAGTCAGTTTTTTCCTGGGATGAGAGTTCCTAATCAGTTATAGCAAATATATTAAGAACTAAGCAACAATATGCCTCTAAGTAGAGTGTTAGGCAAGGGAAAAAACACGTTCTCTACAGTTAGAAGTTTTCATACTTTAAGTATATGCCAGTATACAGTTACAATGCTATCTGAAAAAAAGGCTAAGCATTTACAGAGACAGAATTGCTTAAAATATCTACCGTATGTACTTTTTGATCTCTAAGACCAGTCACTAAATTACATAATTGAATCTTGAGTTAGATTGTATCTAGACATGGATTTTTTTTCTAAGTTGTGTAAACCTGTTAAACATTTTATTTGTGATGAGTTTGTGTATACACCACTTCCATATCTCTTTGTGAAGAATGAATTAGCTGCCAGGTATCGTGACTGAACTGCATGACTCACTCCATGGATTCATTTTACAGTCTGGTGAAACCAGTAGCTGGTAACACCTACCTTTTGTAAGAACTTTTTACATGTTGTAATTCTACAAGGGAAGACTTTGGGGGTTTGTTTATTGTTTTCGTTTCTTTTTAAGACAAAAGATTAGACTGATGGAGTTTGAAAAGCAAGATGTTCATTCACTGCATTCACTTTATGCTGAGCCATGTACCAAACTGCCAACCTAACACCTAGGAAGCAGGCCTAGTTCTCATTCTTATTGGGATATTTCAGGAGTAATTTCAAAGACACCATTATCCTTGAACGTCATAAAACAAGTGAACAAGAAATGCAAAGCCACTAGCTTTTACTAGTCAGAAGAGATGATTTTTAATTGTGCAATTTCATTCTTGTTAGCGTAGCTTCCTATCTGGCAACTTTAATGCCACATGAGTAGCAAATGCTTTATTTTTTAACTCTGAATATGATTACTCTTTCAATCATCTGCATTTCATTTTTACTATAAAAGTTGTTCGTTGTCCAATTTCAAGCTGAAAAACTATAAAAGTCCATTTTGATTTTGCTATAGCAGAACTAAAAGATTTTTTTGAACTAAGATTAAATTGATATATCTTGAGCTTCTGTCATTGTAATATGACATTAGGAGCATAGTCAAATACTAGCTTTGACTATAAGTGTCCTACTAAAGTAGTAGTCTACTGCAGAGTGCTTTTTGATGTATCAAAGAAATGGTACTATCTTTCACACTGCATTCGTATTCTAACCTCCTATCATCAAGGTAAAGTAATAGCGGAACTAAAGCATGATCTTTTTATTACAATTTCTGGAAGTCAGTGCATAAGGGATTGCCTAGCCTTGCATTGGATATTCATGTCTAAATGAACCACAGGTAGGCTTTCCAATCTGCAAACTCCATTGATTAGATTTTGTCCCTTTCTCTGTCTTTTATTTTAGGATTCTTTACACTCTCCCCTGCTGGTATTGCTATAGCTTCACTAATGACAGGCCAAGTAATTTATTTTTTTTTCCTTTCCCTAAAGTTGAGATACTCTTACTGGTACAATTCACAAATGTTTCTGTGTAGTGCTGATGACCAACCACTCCATTACTCAGTGAGTAGATAATGTTTTAATTTACTATCTCTCAGTTGTGCCACCTCTTACCTTTTGTTTTTTTGTTTTTTTTTCTGAAAGTCTTGGTTAACAGACAAAACATCTTGAAACAGCTCTTAATATTTAAGTTCTGCTATGACTAGGCTATACGTAGAGACAGACAATCAGAAGGGTAGCATATAACCATGAAAAACAAGGAGCAGTACTAGTACTGAAGGGACAGAGCTGAACGGTGCAGTGAATCATCAAAGGCAGATGAGGTGTAAGGTAAGAGAGGTTTTGTTTCTTTTTTCTTCCCTCCCTTTTTTTTTTCCTTTTCTTTTCTTTCTTTCTCCCCCCCTCCCCGGCCGGAAACAGACATATTTCACCCTAGTAATGGCAGAACAAATCCTGATGTTTCAACTTTTAATTTTGTGCCAATCTAGGACAAAATGCAGAACTCCACATTCACAGAGCAACAGGAGAGAACTTCTAAAACTATTTATAAGTGAAAGAATTAATTTGTTTTGATACTGTCAGATTGTTTCTCTAGAGTCAACAAGTTTTTCACTGAACAGCTTGAAATATTGAATATATATGATGTAAAGGTTAAAACAAGATAAAATGCAAATGTTAAAAGGATAAATTTGGAAGACGAAAAAAAGAAGAAATGAATTGTTTTATTTTGTTTTTAAATCACTGAAATATTTCCAATAAAGTATCATTAAAATTGGCATGTTCTTATAAAATATTAAAAGAACGCCCTTCTGAAAGAATTTCTTTATCAACTATATGCAGAAAAACAATGTCATTTCCCTTATTTTTACCATAAATTCATGAAAGATATTACTAATGATGGACTTGTTGCTAAAGGAAAGAGCCAGCTTGACTCTCTGTAAAGCAATGGGTCGTCCTCAAAATACCAAACTGGTAACAGGATAATGCAGCCACTTTCAAAATTGCTCTTCTATATATAAAGATGCTTTGGAACTGGACAAGAAAGTTGTTCAAATTCCAATCCCTGTCATCTATGATCTATATAATGCTAGTTTCTTCTCCTCCTAAATTCAGTCTGCAAGGACTGAAAGGGTGGTCCACTAAAAGTGTATATATGTTGTAAATGTTACCAAAAGGAAAAAATAAAAGACATAGAAAAGAAATGCAAAAGAAATAACTCTATAACTTAGGTCAAAGGCAAAGGTTATTATGTTAAACTTTTCTCCCACAGAGAATCATCAGATGGACAGACTTCATCTACAGAAATGATAACAACTGACCAAAATTTTACAGATTTGTTCTGGAAGGCAAACTCAGGGAGTGAGAAAGCTGGCTCATCTCTAAATTCATTATGTCTTGTTTTCTGAGGTGGCTAACCAGTGCAATGTACACAAGAGCAAGGTCTCAGAGACACTTCTGAGCAAGTTTGATTTCACTTTGTCCTTTCAATGTGAGATAATAGTTGGTACCCATCAGTGCTGAGTCTATTTATAGTGCCTCTGCATCATGAAACACTTCCTCAGCTATTCAGCTTTTTCTATCCTCTTTTAGACGCAAAAATCAAGTTTTCTGAAATTCTTTCTTCTTATCACAGTGAATCATGAGCATCAGAAGTACAGACTTGAGAATCTCATAATGCGCATACAGTAACAATAGTTCCAGATATTATATTCAATATAATAATACTGGATGCTCATATTGGCTCAGCTGACACTCTATGTTGCCAAAATTCATTGTCACACCAGAAAGAGAAAATGAAAAATCAGGAAGAAATGTGAAGAAGGAAACTTCTGGCCAAATTTGAATCATGGTAATGCTATTATCAAGTGGGAGTAACACTGGAAGATTAGATGGAGCTTCTTTGGACTGTTTCTGAGGCAGAAATGACCAGAAAGGGATGTTGGGCAGCCCTGCACTTCTCTGAATGGGGTTTCTGCTGCAGGTCCCATTCTCCAAGTCATGGCACATGATAGTGAGCACATGGCAGCCTGGTTCCACTCTTCTGATTCACATTGTTCTTACATGTAGCCTTATTTTGGCTGCATAAATAGGGAGGAATTTCCAATTCCATGGAGATACTACAAGTTTAGTCATGAAGATAATTAAGTCCTTTGGGCTTGAACTACCCAAACATTTCATACTTGAAAGAAATTCAGATATGACTCTGAATGTCTGGATTACTGCCATCTAAACAATTTGGATTCATTTGAGGTTTAAGATTAGCTCCAAATTCCTATTCACATCAGTTCATCATTCAGATACTTACTATTCTTATTATTAGTATTATGGAATGGCTAGAAATTCTAAGATACTGTATATCCTACTTCTACGGACATAGAAAAGCAAGCCTCAGTCTTTCAAAAACTTCAAATCTAACCAGCAAAGGTAATATATATATACATAAAAAAGTTTTATTACTAACAACTTTTTTTCCAAAGTATAATAAAAGCATAGAAAAAATCTAGTCACTTGCCCAAAAAGCCCCACAGAAGACCAATGGTAGAGCTGGGGAAGGGCTCTAAGATTATTATCATCTCCCAAGACAATAGGAGACTTAGCCACTAGATGATCTTACTCTGAACATTTTGCAGCACAATTATTTCTGATTGTTATTGTTTACTGCAGTTAAATGAAATAATTTTTAGACTTTCCAGAACTTCCAGAACTCCAATATGTGAATAAATTTAGTTTCTGTAAATAATGGACACTAACATAATGTTGACTTAGATCTCAATGAAGTAATAGAAACATAGCAACCTCCTGGTACTGCTGTGGTAGTCAGACCTTTGTACAGAAATAGGGACATTTGCTTGAAATCAAGCTTAAATGTCTAGAGATCTTTGCAACTAAAGAGAAAGGCAGATGAAGAGCTGCATTGATGAAGAGCTGTATTTATCTCCAGGATTAGGGAGCCTCGCAGAGGCATCTAACCAAGCCACATTCTTAGCTGAAGTTTGTAATTTTATCTATATTCCTAAGCAGAATTCCTGGCGTTCATTCTTAGGGCTTTCAGTTGAAATTGTGTGTTGATTTTTTTAAATATTAAATATTAATCAAGTATATTTACACCAAATTTACCTGATAGTAACATTGTCTTGCTTAAAGCTTACTATCTGTTGTGTTGTTTTGCCACTGAGAATTCTTGAAATCAAATAAAGAATCTGAAAGTGGAACTGTTGTAATTTTAAACAGATTTAAAATCTTCTCCTTCTTTCCTGAGGTATGAAGTTGAGGGAGGTTTTTGTGTTTCTATATGTGCATGTGTATTTTTGTGTCTGAATGTGTAGGAAAGGGCAGGAGGGTTCAACATGACCTGAGGTAAATATTATCAAATGAAATTTAATTAACAGCTTTGATGAGATACCAAGAAAGATTGAAGCTCATGTCCCAAAACTGTATTAGTTTGTTGTTGCTGTTGTAAGAAACTCCTGTTTTGCTGACACTTCAGAAATAATTATGATAAGTAAAAAGATACTGTCTTGCAAGGGTAATTTTGGACTAAATTTAATCTGTATTAAAGAGCTGGATGAAAACAATAAAGAAAAATAATCCAAATGTAGATTCTGCACTGAATTCAGCTTATTTTAAAGCTTATTAATGCAGTGCCTGAAATAGAGCACAAATACCCTTTTCTCTTCTGCAGCAAGCAGAAGACAGCTGAAGAGGGCTTTAACTGCATCAAAACAGAGCTTAATACTCACTGGGAGGCGAAGAAATACCAAATTAAATTAACTTTGACCAAAATTTCTGTAGATATCTCTAGTAGAAATTAACTGTCATGTGACAGGTGCATTCCTGATGCTGGGCACAATATATTCCCATCTTGCATTGGAACACCCTTCTTATCAAAAAAAGAAGGATTATCAGACAAAAGCGACAGTTTATGTGTTTATATGCATATAAGTACTGAAAATAGCAGTTCTTCTAGGTCAATACATCATAGTACCGTGTAAATATGTATATTGATATATATATATAGCAGTTAAAAATACTATGCTTCATCAAAAGGAGCAAACATTTCTTGGATAAATACAATTTAAGTCAATCATAAGCCATTTTCACAGCAAAACTTCAGGAAGACAAGTGAAGCTTGACAAAAATTATTGCAAATTTAAGGTTAAGTCTGAGCTAACTGAAGGCAGAATACCTTTCAAGCCTATTCTCCTCCTGTGGAGAACATAGATAATTCAAGTGTCACTTTCTGATACAAACATCTTTTTTTCTAAATTAATTACAAAGGGATATGGATAAATAATTTCCTAGCTATCTTTCCCCCCCCCCCTTTTTTTTTTCCTATAGGTTAAATTTTAGTCCCAAACTAGTACAAATCTGTATTTTAGTCTTCATCAATGTAAATTTAGAATGACCGAAAGGAAGAATTTGGACCACTTATATTTAAGACTACAAAATAATTATCTTTCAAGTTTTTTACATAGAAAAATCTTATGAAGTGCTATGTGATTCAATTTTCTCCCAAAAAAAAAGAAAAAAAAAGCACAAAATTATCAGTATCGTAGAAGCAGGTAAGAGTACGTCTCTATTATAAATAGAAATGTAATTTACATGAATTGCTTATCCTCCTAGTCCAGACTTGTCCTAGTCCACCTTGTTTCAGACGGATATTTTTGCAATCACTTCTTATTTCTCTAGCTTCTCTTTCAGCAATGTTTACCTAATTCACTACAAAATGAAGATATAAGACAAAGCCTCAAAGACCTTAGAAAGTACTGTCTGCTTGGCTAGGGACTGAAGGGATTCTCTTTCCTTGCAAGTTTAAAATATACCCAGATGCGACCTATGCCTACAAGCTGAGTCCGGCTGTTTTTCAACTAATCATTTGCAAAAGTGGAGGGGGCGGGGTGGAAAGCAAAAAAACAAGTAAGACAGAAAAAAACATGGCTTCTGGTAGGTGAGCCACAGCAGGGCAATTAAGATGATACGGCAGAGGTAGACATCTGCTCCTAGACAGATACAGTTCCACTGATGCTATCTATAGTTACAAGCCTTCCGAGAGATAAACAACAGGCGAGAGCAACATGCAGAAGGAAATGCCACACTGAGAAAGTGGTGATCGTGTGGCCCCTGTGGTCTGAGAAAGAGAGAGAAGCAGCAAGAGAGAAAGGGAGGGGTGGCATGTGGGGCCTGCACCAGGCACATGCATGTGACAGAAGACATAGGATAGATGCACATCAAGATGCAAAGCTGGGAGATGTGTGAGAACTGACACTGGAGGGGAACAGAATTACAGTGAAGATGAAAGGCACAGCATGACCAAGAAAGAGAGAGAGATGGAAAACCCCTGTCTAAGCTCTACACATAAAGTTACAATTAATCTATGCTGAAATTAAAAAATAAAAAAAAAATAGTAATTACTGGATGATTTATTTTCTAAGATTTGGAAGCTTGGAGAGCTTCTCAGAATTTCAGACTCACATACAGGTTCCTCACTATCAAACTTAATCTGAACCATGCACCCCAATGTAGATCATTACTTGTTGCTATTTCATATTACTGTCACAGCAATGCTCAGCCACAACAGAAGCAGTATTTTCCTTGATACCAGGTGCAGATAAAGCCTAAAGAAGCATGTGGTATCTATTCCACATAACTTTCAAGCCAAGGATTGATCCTGTCTAACTGAAGCAGGACTTGAAGCAATAGTACACTGCCTTGTAAGCTATATGACCCCGTCAGACACAAGTTTTATAAAGTTCAGGCATGTCGCCGCTGAGCGTCATTGGCTATGCTGCTGGATCCTCATGTCATTTGCCCTTCTGTTGCTTGTGGGGAGAATTTCGTTGTTCTCTGGTGCCAGAGATTGAGTCCCATCAAAACCAAGGGAGCATCCTTCCTCCCTCCAGGTTTCCTACCAGCAAGACAGCTTAGTATTAATTTCACTTAAGAAATTCTTCTTATTTAAGAAACTGTGGAAAACTCAGGGCAAGAATTCGAGGCCAAGCAGTTTGCAGAGATCACTGGCCAGAGGCACACAGCAGGAAGGCCAGGCCCTCTGGCTCATGTAAAGTGTTGTCTTCTACTTCTGGGGTGGACTTGGGGCTTATCTTACATCAACAAAAGCTGAAGAATTGAAACTCCAAAGTGTCATCCTATCTTGTGCTGGAATTTCAAACCAATAAGTGCAAGTTTTCATAATGTGTGTTATAATAATTCTTCAGCCTGGTTACCTTGTGGTCTTATTCTGTAAAAAATGTTTCTTTTCTCTGTCTGGGAAGAAGACAGAAATATCAAACTAAGAGCTTAATGTAAATTTAAAGAGTGTAGTGAATCTCAAGTCCTCATACAACCTTGTGCTTTGGAGATTTTTTTAAAATTGCTACTCCTAAAAGCTGCTTGCCAGACAAATCTAAGTTTGAAATTTTCCGTTTATCTGAGCAAGGTAGAGCTGGACTTAATGCCTTTAACGAGCAATTCACCTGAGGCCAGATACTGCTATCCTGGCTCAGTTCATACTCCAGGGAGGGTGACAAACATAGATACTTCTTCTGTCCACTGTATGCTCATAAACAAATAGCATTCATCTCTAATGTATTCATTACTGAAAATTGTGAAATAAGGCTTTCTGTTTGTTTAACTTGATTCTTCTCTTCCTTACTCCTCACAGAGTAAGCATGAACTCTGCATGAGTGATGCAGCTCTTGGCTGTGGGTTACTTGTTTGGAGGTTTTTTTTATTGTTTTAGTTTTTTAGATTCTTGTATGTCACTTTCATTCTGCCTCTTGAATTTCACATTCACACATGCAAGAATCAACATTTATTTCTTGAGACATATATGCTGGAAAAAGAGAAATCCTGTGAGTACTTGCACGAAGTGAAAAAAGCATAAATTATGGAGTTCTAGTGTACATGACTCAAGTAGCTTAATTTTTAAATATGAGTGTGAAATCAGGTCATTGCTTTATTAGAATCCACCTAAATCTACGTAAAAATATCAAAACATGAACAGTATCAGCAAGGAACAAAATTTTTCTACTAATGTGTCTGTCATTAATGTATAATTTCTGTTATTAGCATACAATTCATTCTGCATATCCAGTAAATAATTCAATAATTTAGAGGCAGTCAAAAAAATTCTGATGTTTTGAGTTGGTCAAAAAAACCCCACCATTTTGGAGAATGAGGGTTTGCTCTTTTAAAATACCTACAACCACCTATGCACAGAGGATGCTGTTTCCTAAGACAGAACCCTCATGGTCAACAGAGTGTAAAATTTCTGGACATTATAGGTGATAATGCAGCGTTTTTATTCCCCTATATTAAGGCTTGGGAATCTGACAGCTGTAGAACAATTTCTGTGTGCTTAATCCTACAATCTACACCTGACTGATAACTATATTGATTTCATTACTCTGTGCTCCTGTTTTCTGCCTTATCTCTTTATGAAGTGAAGACTGAAATATCTGGGATTTGTGAAAAAAGCGGAGTTTTAGTATATCAAAGAAGGACCCTCTCTTCTTCTCCTTTTGTGTTTCTTAATGAAGATATAAATAAAAAATCACATTAATAACTTAGGAAAAATATTTTTAAATGTACTTTTGGGTTATTTTGCATTAGTCAATTCTAATCCACTGTGCTACTTTCAGATGGTTGATTGTCATTATGACTGTACTTCGCCTTTTCACTTGAGTCTATCACTTGAAAGACTGTCCACCCCCATTCCAGCTTTGCTTTTCAAGCTTTTTTATCTTTTCCACCTTGCTAGAGGCATTATTAGGGCAGTTCACCTTTGACCAAATGGGCAGATGAACATCCATCCTCTGGAGCCAGGACTAGTGCTGTTTGGTAGATCAGCTCTCAAATGGTACTGAACTATGACCTCTTCTTCTGTTCAAAGACTAAATACATAAACTTGAGTTTCCATTGGTGCCAAGCCTGGGAACTTGAGTTGTTCCCTAATCCCAGGTCTCAGAGCCAGCAGCACAATGGGCAGCTCATCATGCCAGTCAGCCATCCTGAAAGAATGTCTTTATTCTCTCTTCCCCAACAAATTGCTTATTGTTTGGCCCACAGGCTGCTAGACCTTGTGAACTGTCTAGAACTTTATTGCTTTTCATTTAAACTTTCTTCCTTTTTTCCCTTTAATTTTGTTTAGAAATAAAATTAATTTCTATTTTCAGATTTTAATAATATAATTTTAAAAGATGGCTGTTACTTTTCAACTTTTTTTCAGAGTATATCTGCCTTTTGGAAGCCTGAAGGAACCACAGAAATAATACAAGCCTTTCAGGCTTATGTTTCTTAGGAAAAAGAGTCTGTGGAAATGCTAAATGTTCCTATAATACAGTGTTCAATATCACTTAGAGAAGAATGGGGGCAAATGCTTTCTGAGTTTCTGAAGATGCATACCATTTCTCTGCTCTTGCCCTCATCTTCACTGTGGCTAAAGCATGCCCATTGTATAAAGGATGAGTATAGAAGAGAATACCTATCTTGGGTCCTATATTTTGGATTTTTCAGGGGTAACTTTTCTTTAGAGGAAGTTAAAGCAGACTACCTAGATTTGTTTGTTATTTATCTCTTGAGCTATATCTGGAAGCACCTTTTGTCTTCAGCAGAAGCTTCTGGGAAAGTGATTGCAGGACATTCATTGTGCAAGTCAGAGCCGGCAAAACATCAGCAAGGTGAGGCTGATATTCCAATATTCAACTAGAGTTACCCTGGGAAAAGAAGAGCTCCGTAGGTGTGATCTCACCACATCAAGAGAGGAATTGTGCTCTATAAATATGGCGAAAACCAATACAGGACCCAGGGCATCTATTCTTCTCCCTCATCTCAGTAATCCTGTGTTGAGACATATTCACATGCTCAATGGAGAATCTTGCCTCTGTTTGGACACGGAGAACTGGGAGAGGAATACCCTTGTGAACAACAAGATAGTTTCTGAACACCTGGAGAGTTCTAGTTAAGATCAATTTAAACACTCATGCCCTTAACCATTTTTTAATCACGCTGTTTAGGAAGGAAGACAAAAGCACACAGCTTTCTGGAGCCATGCATGGTGTAAGAATCACTCAAATTTCTTAAAAGTGTACGCATGTGTGTTTGTATGTGTATATGTATATAATCTAATGTCCTTTCAAGTGTTAGAACAGCAGCACAAGAGCAGAATTTCAAAACTAAAATGTTCACATTAAGCTGATGCATGGTACATACCAGGTGATATATGCACTGCCTTATTGTGCAGTTGCAGCTCAGGAAGCTAAATGCATAATTTAAGATATATGTATAGTCTAAGGGTCAAATGCTGTCAGTTACATGAGCGTAAATCAAGAGGAATTGCACCAAAGTGACTGAAGTTGCAGTACCCTGGATTTACACAAGTGTTGCTGAAAGCAGAATATGAGTCAATATGTGTCATCAATACAGCTGAGTTAGCGGTACCGAGGGAATTTTACGATATGCGTTCAACTAAATTTTTCACATTTTTTTAATGTTTTATAATATTACATTTGATGTTTCTATTTTTGTCTGTGTTTTTAAAGGAACAAGAGACTCAAATCCCAATTTTGTAAGTGAAGCATCCACCTCCCTCATCTACCAAACTCAGATTCGTAACGACATGACAAATATCTCATAGCTGCACAAAGCTTACTTTCCTTACCTACATTTAAGGCCAGTCTTAATTTGCATAAATGCAAAATTCTGAACCTCAGGCAGGACATTGCTAGGCCAGCTATATGACTGCACATTGAAATGCATCCCTGATCTTCACTCAATTCTGTCAGTAACTGTAGAGGCTGAAAGAAAGGGTCAGAAGCAAAGTTTCTTAGACCTGTAGGAGGGAGGATGTGGATGCAGCAGGAAAGATTGTGGACCTGGCTTATGTGCATATGGAGAGTCGGCAGCTGAAAGAAAAATCATCTGTGGTAAAAGATCATGGGACAATTTTCTTAACTGAGATTTCCTAGGTCTGCTATTAAAACGTCCAAGAGGGGAAAAAAAACAAAACAAACAAAAAAAACAAAAACAAAACAAAACAAAACAAAACACAAAAAACCCACAAAAACAAAAACAAAACCAGCTTTGCATGGGACACTGATTGCAAGATACAAATCTACAGTACAGATCAAAGAGGTATAAAACCTCATAATCTATTGAGGAACTAGCAGAGTATTTGTCAGATATACCTGCCTTTGATGACCTTGTTTTGCATGGAGAAAGAATGTATGATTTTCTGGGTTGAGAGGAGGTTTTTAATTCTGAAAGGAGGTTATATGTTAAATATATGGTAGCTGTCTACCCAATAATAGAAGTCAAGTCCCTTACTCGTGAAGGCAGAATCTGGTATTCTATCACATGGAATAATGCCATTATTACTTAACATAATTTTAAATTGAATTTATTATTTTTAAATCACTTTTTATTATATTCTTTAATACATAGAAAGATTAAAAAAGTTCAAAAGTAGATTCCCCAATATTCACATAATCAAAAATAGTTGACTGAATTTGAGATACATTTATAAAAAAAAAAAGTCATTTAAATTGCAATGATCAACTGTGGGGGCTCACTGCTTCAAAAGAAATAGAAGAAATATCTATGAAATAAAAAGGGCTGAACAGATCTCAATATCATAGTGATAATTAGAGTTAGATTCTAACTTCTTAAAAATAGAAAGAAGAACTATAATGAATTAGAAAGAAAATAATATAGTGAAATATGATTTGTCTTAATAAGAAGATTAAGCAAAGTATTGTGTACTGGTTACATTTCTACAGAAGTAAATGCATTAATATCTAGGATTTTTATTTATTTATTTATTTATGAATAAAGACACATCCGTATATGCTCTCAACACACACTCACACCCTTAGCCGGTTAGAATACTGTGTAGGTATAGATTCGTCAGGATTGTTTGATCCCAGAAGGATTCGTAGAAGAAAAACTTCTCTTTCAGAGAAATGATCTCTCTAGAGACTGATAGTGATGATACAATAGGCTGGAGCTGCTATTATTAAAAAAAAAAATTACTACTTTTTCTGACTATGTTTCTTTTTTTCCCAGTGGGATTCTGATTCCAGACATTCTACCAGCCTGACATCCACTGGGAAAGTGATGACACCATAAATTATTTAAAGGTTTGAAAACCACAAGAACTACTGTATATAACCAGATTGGATTGACTTTTTAACTCTTTTGATTAATAATACATAAAGCTTTAGATATGTGAATTGGTTGAGTGCTAACCTGTTAACAAAAGCAGTAGAGGGGATGAATTCTAACATTTCTCATAAGTTATTCTACTTAACACATTGGCCAAACAAAACAAACAAATGGAGTGCTCTGCCTTAGTCTTATACTATCAATGCACCATCAATATTTGATGACCACCTAATGTCTCTATATATCTGGACATAGATGATATTTTCATCATTTGGCTTCTCAATTTCAAACTTTCTTGCTTTCTCCTGAATTTGTCAGAACACACAACCAGAAAGTGGAAACAGAGTTTCAATATCCCAGTTTTGGCTTTCATTTTAACAGCACTAACTGCTCAGAAGCCAAAAGTCTTCAGCAACAAAGAAAGGCTAAGAATTTCCTCAGTTTATGACATTTGGTGCTCAGCAGCAGGATGGGTGTAGATGGGTATGCTGTTTCAAAAAGATTTCATGTTTTACCTTTCTGCTGCTGGCTCTGTCTTAATTATCCCCCGGTCTCTTACATGCTGCTTTGGGTGGAGTTCAGAAAAGTGCTGTTCTTTCTTTCCTCTTCAAGTGCAGATGAAGATGCATGGGACAGCTTGCATTTCTAAGCAAGGGGAAGAACTCTACTGAACATAGACCATTTTGCTTCTGGGCAGCCTGATCCATGCTTCAGGAGACGGGCTACCCAGGGTGACTTCAGTATGATATATTGGTTTACAACGACAATTGCTCGTTTTTTCTGTGCAACTGTCAGGTACTGTCCCTCTAGACTATTTCCTGTTATCCGAGCCAAAGCTTGACTCTCTTAGATGTAGGAACAATAGAAAATCCATCTTTATCTGTTCCTCTTTAGTCATTCCTATGTACTTATCCTTTATCCATGTAATTAAATTCTCAGCTTCCTCCCGCATCGGACATCAACTCCCCACACATCCTGCAGTGTCCAGCTGCAGGACCTCTAATCAATTCTTTTTGCCTCTTGACATGCCCATGGAGCCATCCTTTCTTTCCCTTCTTAATGACAAATGTGTGTGGCTACCCATGGCCCACTTTTACACCTTTTAAAGCTTCTGTACTAGCAGGCTAAACCTCCATCCACCTTCTGTTCAGGACCACCAAATTATGCGTCACCAATTATATTTTTAAAATCCTAATATCCATGTGAGATTAATCTGTGCATAAATTAAGGGGTATTTCAATTTAAAGGCACACCTTGCACTTTTTGTCAGCTCATCTTGCTCAATTTGATCAGTTCTTTTTGTGTAAATGTCTATCAATGTCATGAGTGGAATTCAAATTAATTTGTTACTATATGAGCAAAAACAGAATCCTACTCCAGCCCTAAGAAAGAAATGAAGTTCGATTTCTTACTAAAATACAAACTTCAGAAAATTATAACAGCCCAAAAATTACACCTGAATTGCGTCTCACTTATGACACTAATAATGAATGTAAATTATTTATCAACATTTATTAAATTTTAATGAGCCCCATCACCTGACTTTCAAACACATGATTACTGTGTAGAATCTGTTGTCAGATTCTGTTTTCCTTTCTGACTCTAAATATCAGTTTGCTCATAGCTCCCAAAATATAATGAAGGTATATTCATATTCTATTAAAAATAAGAAGTATCTTGTCTATAGTTTATTTACATCTACACCTTTTTTCCCTTATCTATAGCTGCCATATCACTAGCAATATAAGCTGTAAACTTCTATGGCTGTATGCACCATTTGAACAATAAATTCCTGTTCTAAAATAAAATCCTAGCTATGGTATTATTTTTCAACGTTTTCTTACTGCATTTTAAGGTCTAACTAGGGGACCAAGACCAGCATCTGACTTTAAAAGAATAACAAGTATCTTTCCCATAGTATCTTTCAACTGTCATTAAAAAAAAAGAAATCAGCATTTGTGGTTTTTTTCCATCTGGGATTATGTGACAAAACGATCTCCTGCATCTAATCAATTATTTTTTCTCCTATATCTCTTGCATTTTCCTGCAAAACTATTTGCAAGTATAACAGAAAGATCCTTTAGAGATAATCGGGTGATTATTACAAATTCAACCTCGGACGCTGCAGGCATTAAAAGATGAAAATTGCCTGAAGTCCACTGTTGTACAACGGATCTGTACCTCTGGACTCCTGTCCTGAGGCGAAAATACAAACCAGAGAGATATTTAGAATAATTTTGACAGTTTATAAAATTAAGCAGGGATTAGGGATTCTCTCGGAAATAAATAAATAAATAATATAATGCCACAGGGCCAAAACAATGTTAATCATATCTCCTTGCAACAGGTATTACTGCAACCCACTTTTGGGAAGAAAAAGGAATCATATAATTAATCTTGGCATGTATTTACCACTGATGATGCCAATTTAAAAATCTGAGTGTGTGAGTTCAATGTGTTAATACGAATATATATATGCATACATACGTATACATAATTAACTTATAAACTACCCATTCCGTTTAAGTTTATACAGTTATAGGTTCCTATAGAAATGTTGTACAGCTTGCGTATTCTATTTTCTTCTCAATTTTACGGATTAGCTCTGATAATACAAACACTTGAACATATGCTTAACTTTGCATAATGAGAATGTCTTGCTGATTTTGGGATAACTCTCGATCTACATGAATTTAAGCAAAAGTCTAAGAGTCTACTGGGAATGTAATCTATGGTGCCAGTAATTTGAAACACACATTTAATAAGAAAAGAATTGAAATAACTGCAGTAGACATAGATGACTTTGATCCCTGCTGTGTTTGCTGCAGGTAAGCAGTAAACATGGCTAAAATTAATTCATAGCAAAAAAGTGTGCAGCTGACCACGGAAATATATTTGGGGCGAGTATGGAGTTTTACAGTCACCCTCACTAAATTCCCGACCCACCTCATAGACTTGTCAGTACAGTTCAAAATATTTCCTTCCTTTCCAAAAATAAAGGGCAACATTGTAATACTAAGAAAGTCTAGTATACTTACAAGAGCACATATCTTTTCCTTTCTGGATGAACAAACTTTAATATACTGCATTTATACAGTGTCCAAATTCAAAATTTTACTGTATTAGATTACTATCATGTTTCAATATCTTTGGAAAAGGTTTGAATTAATTTAACATGTTTCTAACAAACTGAAGAGTCCAAAACAGAGCTAACTGAACTGGAATAAAAACTTTATTTTTAACCAAAAAAAAATAAAAGCCTAGATATATTTTTTACGTTTTACTTTATGCTCAAATTTTTGTCTCAAAGTCAATAAGCATTGAATTTTAACCATATTTTTTAAATTATGGTAATACTACTTTGTAATAGATGTTAACAAATTTTCTGGTTCAAAAAAGAAGCAAGAATTACTTTTTACATAATACAGTTTAAACATTTGAATTGTAATTACTTTTCATGTTTAAAAATTTCTTAGGAAAATTATTTTCCATCCCACTCTAGTCCAGAATGTGGACTGGAGATGGAATAATACATCACACAAATGTTGATTTAAATATTTAAACAAATTCAGTTACTTTGGATTTACATCCCCTTTGGGCTCTACTTTCCATGAATACTCTGATAAATAAACTTACTGTAAGAAGAATCTGCTGGGAGGACAAATTATAAACAAAAATTGAGGAATACATGTGGGATATGAATTTTTGAATTCTAATCATCAATTGTTGCACTAGCAATTAATGCTGACTGGAGGACAATAATTCCATGCCACATTAATCTTCAACTTTCCTAACTTTGTTTGGTTTTCTTTTGTTTGTTTGTTTTTTTTTCTGGAAAAAACACAAACTCTTTAGACTGTTTTGGTGAAAATGCCCACATATGTGAGTGTATGTCTGTGTATCACAGCCAAGGATATTAAAAGACCCAGGCTGAAGTCCTTTCTCAGCCTGAATCACATTTTGCTCATTTTGATCACTGATTTTTATCTGTGATTACTCAGAGTTAACTGGAGGAGGAACCCAATCCTGGGTTTTCTACATCCAAGGCCACTGTTAAACCGCAGGGTTGTCAGCTAAACCAAAAAGTTTATTTCTCGCTCTCCGAAAACTTTCTCTTCAGACAAAGTATGAATGCGGCTTTCAGAGTTGAGAGGGCTGGGAAAAACGGGCCCAGTCCGACATGTGGGCTTGAAACTGTCACAGCTCCTGAGGTGAAGCTGAGTTCCTGTCCCCTCACAGGTTTGCAGGGGTTTGTTCCCCACCAGCTGCTGCCCCCCCAAAGCCTCATGCACAGCTGTGCCGTGGGGACCAATGTGCCTGAACAGACATATGGGCTGCCAGTCACGCTGGGGCATGCCGCCCATGCAGTTACCTAGACTATCATCCCAAAGGGCCAAGGATGGATTTTCATGTTGGAATATTTCTTCTTTGCTCCAGAAGAAAGAGACCAAGAGGAGATATAGGAGCTAAACGCTACAGGGAAGGCAAGACTGGTCTGAGCTCCATGTCGCTGTCAGCCACCTCCTGACACTGTAGGAGTTGGTGCTTGCACACAACATTTGGGTGATTTTGGAGGCTGACAAGCAGATAAAGCAAAAGAAGTTTCATCTCTTCTCCTCACAATTTCCTCCGTCTGGGCTGGGTTTCCAGAACATAGAGCCTCTTCACCATAGCCTCACAATGAGATGATACACCGTGGTGCAACTAGCACTGCTGTCTGCCAGTAGCTGCACAGCCCCATCCAAGTCATGATCGTGCCATTCAATTTTAACCGAGACAAACTCTCAGTTTCACAGACCAATTTCTATATCTCTGACTGTAACATCATACAAAGCCCCATAACTGCAATATACAGGTCATTTTTGAAAGCAGGCTTTTTATAAAGGAATTACCAGTGTGTAGATTTCAACGTGTGCCTCATGTCCCTACTTTTAAGGAGAGGTTCAAGCAAGGAAAATCATTTTGGATTTTGGCACCGGTTTGATGAGTAGCCATAGTGCCCTCACCAAGTTGACCCACACTTTTGACAAAGCAGCTGGCACATGCCTAGGTAATTTTAGGCTGAAATTGCATCAATGGCAAGTTCTTATAGACAGCTGGAAAATGAGCTTTGATTTATTTTTATTTTTGTCCTTGGGAAAATGGTTTCTTACTTATGTAAATGGTCAATAACACTGCAAATCCTTCATCATGGGAACGTGTGTGTAACTTTGCAGCAAATACTGGTCTTTTGAGGTGAAATGATATACTGCTATTTGCTTTCAAATTGACATCTCTCCTGGTTGCCAAAAAGCAAGTTAATTTGCAAATCAGCATTTTGCATGAAGCTTTTAAGCCAATCCAGCTAGGCAACGGCTGCCATTGCTGTGTAATTAGTGTCTAAAGCACTTAAAATTAAATTATTTAAAAAAAAAATAATCCAGAAAGATTAGTGATTTTGCTCTGTACATGGCCAGGGACTATTCTGCTGACTGCAAACAAGATCTGGATTTAGAAAATTACAGCAAGTCTCCAATGTGATTATGAAAGAAGGGATGTGCACACAACGACACTGGCAGACTTGAAGTGAGAAAAGTTAGTTTCACTGTTCTTCAGAAAAATAAGACACACGCACACACATAATTCACAAACTGCATGATTTAGATACCACAGAACAGCCACAAGTGACAGTTAGAGGAGGAGAAAGTAGTCATTGCAGTTGGATATGCATTCAGTTAAGACAGTTTTTTTGAGCACAGAACTGTACCTGAAATTTCAGATCTTGACTTGAACATTGTAAAAGATTTGCAGACTTTCTGGTAATTATTTGGTTTTGTGATGAAGGCAGAGTCAGGAAAGACATTTTTTTTTGAGGGAAGTTCTCTTTTTTGGAGACATCTCTCCATTGCAAGCTTATCTATCTTTAGAAAGTCTTTGTTTTTTGGACCTCTGGCTTTAAATAAATTAGGTACTGAGGACAAAAAGATAGATGTGGAAAAAGTAAATGTAGGATATTCTAGAAGATAGTCTGTTTAAAAGAGAGGCAGGCAGCTGGAGAAAAAAGAAGCAAAAAAATAAAAACACGCCAGACATTTTGTAATAACTACATGTAATATATATATTCTGGTTTCTTTACATTGGCGTTTTAAACCTTATTTAAACTTTTCCATCCTTTCATGTCTCTTTTTTCTTACGTTGGCAGAGAAATGGCTTTATATTCAACTTCACTTACTACTAAATATCTATCAAAGATATATTACAAAGATCGCAGTTTTGTCATTAAAGAGATAGGACTCACATGAGGATCAAAGGCCATACAGTACCTCAGCTTTTCATGAGCCTGATGGCCTTTCTAGTTGCCTTTACTAACATGCTGACTTGCATAATGAGAAACCTTGGGTGAATACAGACTATGTAGTTTCTGCAGCAGAACTCAGGGGGAAATTTCGCCTTCTATTGTTTTATTTCCACAAGAAAAATTTCTGTGAGGTAAGCTAGGGGGAGAACTTGCATCACAAGCATCTGTCCACTTATTCTCCAGCGAAAGTCTGGAGGCATTAGCATTGCACTGGGGCAGCAACATGGGCACAAGTAGTTACCGTAGAACAGCTGACCCACTGCACATTCACAGACTAATGTGCCTCTCGATAAGCAGTTCATTACCTGTACGTTTGGTCTCTGTCTATCCTCTCTTTGCAGCCCCATGAACTATTCTGAGGGTGTTTGGGTTTTTTTTAATGTAGACTTCTTTGTCAAATCTTCCACCCAAGTGAGATGGAGAGCACTCGTATAATCTCCAGGAAAGTCAATTAATATAAATAGTGTAAAATAATGTATAAGTGGAATGAATTTGAGGCCATGCTGATTTTTCACATGGACGTTTGTCCTGTAACAAACATAATGTAAGCTGACAAAAGGCAAGTTTTTGTTATTAGTCCATGGCCTCTCAGTGTGTAAATCACACTGATGCACATGGCTGACACATCAGGGGTATGTGGAAAATAAACTGCCCAATCTCTCTGGGCCTAACAGCTTACAGACCTCAATGATATACTGTAAGGTTGGTGCTGTTGGCTTCAAAAGCAGTAAATCAAAGTTTATACCAGAAGGTGCTGACAAAATTAAGCAACCAAGATTGAACAGAGAACAAAAGCTCTTCTACATAGATAGTTATTTCATATTCAGACCTTCTAATATTTAATTTATACTCTTATTTGACTTTTATGAAATTACTTTAATTCAGTATGGGCGATAAATTTATAAAGTAATTAACAATACAATCTAAAGGGTCTCTAGTAATGGTATGTAGTTCCAAAAACTAAGCTTCACTAAGAAGTATTGGCTTTGATACCATTAAGAAAATCTTATTTTCTATCAGAAGAATACAAAGGATTGTTGAATAACAGTTGGTTCACGTTAATTCATATATTTCTTAAACAACGGCTGAAA
Organism: Apaloderma vittatum; assembly: GCF_000703405.1. NCBI lineage: Eukaryota > Metazoa > Chordata > Aves > Trogoniformes > Trogonidae > Apaloderma > Apaloderma vittatum. The sequence goes on from NW_009717852.1 coordinate 62,210, forward strand.
AGGCCAAAAGTAAAATGGGTGTATTGGTCACATCTTTTTTTAATGCTGTCAGGGTAGAATTCCTTTTATTCACTCACAAGGAATATTTTCTCCGCCTGTCCTGCAGCTCGACAACTCCTGTGATTGGTGTTGGTGTGGATCCAACTTAAATGTATGAATCTGAAATGCAAACTCTAGGAATGCCTAAATCCAGAACTGGTCAGTGTTATGTTATCCTATTTATTTTCAGTATTTAAAAATACAATCTAAGAGAAGAATTAATTTGAATTTTATGGATTTTATGAATTAATAACATATGTATTCACTTTGCTCTAGAGAAACAGTCAAGGCTTATTTGGTATTTGTGAGACTGCTTAAATATTCCTCAAACCAGGAGTCTGCATTTACCCTGCATAGATAACACCTTTATCTTCATGGAAAGAATAATTTGAGAGGATGTTTCTTCACCACTAATCTGCCAAAAGTTACCCTGACAACTACAACTGTTACATAGAAATGAAAAACAATAAGACGCAAACCCCACAATAAAGTTCAACAGAGATTAACCCCTCATACAGCCTGGCATGGTTGTCGCAGTGAAGATGCTAACTGTCACTTGTGAATCCTGACATACAACTTACTCGAAGGTGAGCATAAGGGAAAATCAAACTGTGTCATCCCTTGAACAAAACAAGAATCAACTGCACAACCCCATACTGGCATCTATAGTCCTGATATGGGTAGATTCCAGTTTCCATCTGTTCGTGGTATTTAAGCCTTTCTCCCAGTCTACTTCCTCAGGTGATGTTGTGCAAAATAGCAAGGGATAACTTTTGCTTGTCATAGATAATGAAAGGAGGACATAAGATATAATGATTGCTTCCAGTCAAAATACTTTACATCAGTTCTCAATCTGTTGCCATTGTTTCTGTTCCACCACAATCTTGCCCTGTAAGAAGGCTTGTTGACCAAGTGAAAATATATCATGAGGAAAGCACTTGAAAGGAGCTTTTAATGTTATCTGTTTGGTTGCTGTCACTTGACAGTGAATAGTATCAGGCTCAATTACCCTGGAGTTCCTAATGAGGAATAATAAAACAAAAAAAAAACAGTTAGAAATACCTCACACTTCCTGAAACCGTCTGAAGTCAAAGAACTTGAAAATGACACTTCACTCTCTTGATATTCACAGCGTGGTTTTTTTGCTCACAGAGTCCAGGAGGTTAGTGAGAAAACAGATATTAATGAGTGATAGTGGTCCAGCAGAAACATACGGGTAGTTCCATCCTGTTTCTCTTCCTACTGAAAAAGAAATGCCAATCACAAGTTCTGTAGTGCACCAAAGCTTCAGAAAAGAGGTCAATGTGAGTCTAGTTGTCCTTCATATTTGATCAGTGATTTTTTCCTCTATAGTAAAGGAAAAATATTGCTATCTGACTACTTGCTCTAACCAACAGATCAAGTGACTTGAGATATGGACTTGAGAGCTGCCATTCTATAGCAAACAATGAGTTTCTGCAAGCAACTTACCCACTTCGAACAGGTGGAGCTTGCAGGCTGCCAGAGTGCAAAGGCTAGGTGCTGTGAGTCTGAATCCAAAACTGCCTGATCTTTCTCAAGTCTCCCTAGGGTTTACAGAGTATAACATGGTTCATTCTAACAACATAGCAAGGGGAAATACTAACAAATTTTGTAAAACCAAAAATGTGTTCTTGTGGGTCAAGGATGCAATGCCCTGGTGTAATCATGGACATAAAAGAAATCGATACCACACTCAACCCTTGTAGGAAGAAAGGATAATTGTCAGGCACAATTAGCTAGACAATGTTTGCCTCTTAAATGCTTGACATTTTTCTCTTTTTGCCTCACTGTATGTCTATGCTTTGCAGTGTGCCCTATTCCCATTCACTGAGTCATCCTCTCTCAAGTTGTTCTTGTGTGCTTTTATCACTGTTCCCAATTTCCCATGATCTGCTGGCTTGGGTTTGAGTGGCAGCGAGGAATCTGAAAGCAGGTGTTGTGGAAGTGAAGCGTGCCATTCGGCCAGTACATTAGGTAAAGTAACGTTCCCCTGGGAACTCTAATGCTTACAACTGCATCAGTCCCAACTGTTCCTGTGAGAAGAGGAAGAGGCCAATCCTGACCTGTTTTGACCAGATGTTTTGGAAATGCACCCATTTTTAGCAGATATAATAGCTGTTAATTTATCAAAAATGTAATAGGTATTAACAAAGCAGACTCTTTAGTTGCAGCCTAGTAATAAAACGCAAAAGAAGAAATCAGGGATGTAGAACAGGTTGAATATGTATGCACAGGACTGTATTCAATACTAGTTCAAAAAAAATTTCCAAAATAATCTGTTCTGTGTAATGATATAATATAACTGGTTTAGACATGAATGCAGAAAAAAAGACATCATTTTCATTAGCCTATGCCAAAATTGTCCAGGAATCTATAGAGACTAGGCATAAGAAAAAGGGCAAGACATTTAATGTAAAAACTCATGTTGCAATGAAAGAATCTGAGTTACAGATAGTGAGGCTCATTTGGAAACTTTAAACCTTCTGCTTTGAGCTCTGGAAGGAGGCAATCCAGATTCTACAAACAGGAGGAAACTCTGTTAACGTTATTAATATCCTCTCAAACTGGTGAGATGAGGAAGAAAAATGTATAAAAAGCATTTCTAAAAAAGAAATATTCTGTTTTCCTTCTTCTTTTTTTTACCTGAATTTATAGACCACCAACGACCAACGAATTTTCTTAAACATTTTTTTTTACATGAATACCTTTTCCCAGTATAAATACATGAAAGCAGTCATTTGCATTATCATTTTGAAGTGTAGAAATTTCACTGTTTCCCATGTCCTAAAGGGGTAAATGCATTTTTTTCTATGAAGATCAGTGGAATTAAGTGACCTTGCCCTCCAGGAAACAAGAACAGGATGGGGTGCTGGGGGCTTTTACAGGCTAGAATTTCCAAATTTCTGAAGCACCTATTCAGGCTTTTCCCTTCACAATTACTAAAAACAGTTTGCTGATGACCAAGAAGCAAATTACCAGAATGCTGTGCTTAAAATCACAGTGTCTTTTCCCTAATTTGATGGTCATTTTGAGCAACAAGACTTTTTATACATAGTGCAAATACTTCAGTAATAATGATTGTTACTAGTAATTGTCATAAGGTAAAGGTTTCATTTAACAATAAACTTTGTTCGGTAGTATGGTTTTGCATTTGCTCCTTCTGACCAAATTGGAAGGACTATATTTTTTTATTTCACTTTTTCAGCTGTCTTATTTGAAGGAAACATTTCTTCTCCATCATAGGTTTCACAATATACAGTGCCTATCTGTGCATACAAAGCATCCCATATGGTTGAAGTAGGCTGGAGGGGTTGCTACTAACCATATTTTAAAAAGCAGATGTTGCTAATCCTCTAAATATTACTCCCAAATGATGTCACTTGTGACTGACAACGGTTGGGCTCATCAATTCCTTCCAACCTCCTTTTACATGTAACGGGTAAAGGAAAGCAAATTTTGCTCAGGAAGCATGGCTCTAAAAGGGCAGATCACTTTATATTACTATTGAATTGTTGAGCAGAATGGCAGCTCCTATGAGGGGATGTATGTTTATATTGCAAGCAAGAAGGAAAAGAAGTTTGCCAGCTAACAGGCCACTCAGGGAAACTTTTAGGACAGCCGAGACAGGCTGCATTGTGACAAGTTGAAGTTTTTAGCTCAAGATGCCTGTCTCTGCCACGTGATGCACAAAGACAACTTTCTTCTACACATACAAAAGGCTTCTTTACAGGTTCACACATGAATGTAGTCGGTGCTTCAGTGTACAAAGCCAATGTGAGTTCCACAGTTGTTTTTCAGTCAATGACACTTAGAGTAGCATGTAAATAAAAATTAAAGGTAGCACTGAACATTTTGACCATAAATGGCACAGAAATGAAATATCCGCTAGTAGTAATCCTGAAATAAATTTGATGGCAATGTATAAGCAAGATTTAATTTTTATGGCAATAACATAGTGATTTTTTTTCATTATCCTTATAAACCCTTCTTGTTCCAAAGCCTGGAGACTAGCCACCAGCACAGATATGAGTTGGTGACTTTCCTGGATTTCTAGAAAGTTACAGGCGCAAAAATATGGGCTAATATTTCCATCAGGAATCAGTTAATGTACTAGTGGCTTATTGAAATGATGCATCTCAAGTTCCCTTTCTTCGGCCAGTAATGGTATTCTGCTTCATTCTACTCTAGCACAAATCTCTTGTCCAAATTCTCTGTTCCCTTGTAAGGCTCACTGTAGGTCTTTCCCATCCAATTTTTGCTGATGCCTTCCTAGTATTCCTCTTCACAGATACTGAACTTTGCCAGCTCTACCTCCTTACATACACACTTCACTCAGATATTTGCATTAATAATATTGTGCAGAAATTATTCTCAAGTATTAAGAATATTTTAATGACTCTTGAACACATGGTCATTAAATACTTGTGTCCCCATTTCATAGAGAGTAAGTAAGAGCACTTACCTTGACACTACTGTATAAAGCTCTATATACTGATCTGGGTTTTATTTTGTGATTATTTTAAACTTCTTTGTGGAAGATGACTTTTGTTGTCTGATTTTTTTACAAAGACTGTATGAAATCCTAGTGCTCTGAACAGAGAAAGATAGAAAAAGGTTCTTTGTTCCTAACTCTATCGCCCTATTTAATTAATATGTAATTTAAAAGCTCTATTTTAGGAACTTTTGCATGCACACGCAATTAGTACTACTCTCTGGGGTTTTTTTACACATCTCTCTCTTTTACAGTCATGGAAAAAAACTCTTGCAAAGGTACATGAGTAAAGACATTTCACCCTCTTGTACTTTTCCACTGCATAAACCAGACATCTACGCTTCATTTGGAGGCAGCTCTCTGGTTCTATAATTGAGGATTGACTATTTCATATATATATATATAAATACATATATTAAAAAATAAAGAGTAACTGCTTGCCTGTCATTTTCAACAAGGTCTAATCCAATTTATAACAGTGTAATGCAATTCTCTGCTCCATGCTTACCTTGTAAATTTATATTTTTGTTTTTCATAACACATATGAAAGGTATTTACACTTTCCTTAGTCTCTGCTTGTTGCCAGCGTGGACTTCAACCATTCCAAGTAGAAAATGAATAGAAGTTGGAGAAAACTTGAGTGACTGGCAACAGGCACACATGGTTAAATGTCAGCATTTTGGTATGTCATTTAATGGTCAGACGCTTCAGTACATTGCCATCCAACAAACCTATGAGACATATTATCAAGGAATATATGCCAGCTCTTTTCCAGCAAACTGCTTGATGCCTGATGCCAAACACTGGTGGGTGTATACCTTTTTATGCTGTCACTGCATTCAGCCTCCAGGGTGTTGCGTGAAAGGATCACTGGATGTTAATGAATAACAAAATGTGTCATTTCCCTTTAGAATTTGTCTATCATGTACAGTGAAAAAGACGTGTTTGTTTTCTTCTGCCTGTATTTACATGTGTGTCAAAATACGTACTGTTAAACCTGGCCACATGCTTAGACAGTATGTTGCCTTGTTAGTCTTTTTTTCATTATTACTATTGCATATGATCATACATCCCATTTCATATAAAAATAAGAACTGTAGCAAAACAAATTAAAACATAAAGATCTTTTTCTTCCTGCTTGGAGTAGTACCTTGTATTTAATCCTACACTTCCCATAGACAATGGATTTGTAAGAAACGCACTTAACCCATTTAAGTATATTGCCACTCACACACCACCAAAATAAAAGAGAAAATAAAAAATTTGAGAAAACCATTAGAGCTTAAAACCACAACTGAATAATACGAAAAAACAATTTGTGAATACCTTGTAAAATAGATATTAATGTTTGTCATGATCATGCCATACCACTGTTGCCTAATTTATTTGTTGAAATAAACAGTTCAGACCTATAGATGAATTTAAAATAGCTTTGGGAGAAAATATGATCATTTCGGACATAGGTGAAAGCAACCCATGAAGGTCGGTCAAACATTCCACAAGCCAGTATCAGGCTATTGAAGTCTGGAGCACTTTCTGGTCAGCTAAAAATAAGTGTAAAAGACACATTTTTGGAAAATAAGAGTTGGAAGATGCTGTTTATTATAAATTCTTCCTTCAGCTTTTCTCAGAGCCTTCCTGACCCACAGATTTATGCTTTAAGCATTTGCCCATAGGTTTCTCTCAACTAGACCAAATTCAAAGCATCGGGGTATGACAAAGCACTCTAAACAGATATTTCAGTGCCACTTCTAATATTGTTTTGCAGCTGCACAAGAAAATCAGTATAACTCCTATATATGGGAAGAACAGTTGCAGGTATTAAATTGCACTACATACTAGTGATTTTATTAACAATCTAGCAACTAGAAAATGGTATTTTTAACTTTCTTTGTAAATTCTGAAGTCTATATGTGATACTAATATTTTCACAGTTAATATGATTTCCAGAGAAAGAGATGTAGTTTTGTGTGTGTGCAGTTTTAACGAAAACTCAATTCACTGTGGGTCTTTAATTGTGTGTTTCAGCAAACTGATTTAAAGTTCCCTGGGGCACACATACTGTAGGATTGTGACATATCACACCAGGTTAAGTCAAACTCAAAACGTTATGTGATATGACAGCATGTAAAACACATGATTAACGCATCCACTGGGAAACTTAGCTTTATGAGAAATGGTGCAACAGGGAAACTCAAGGCACTCTCTGGTAAATTCTACTTTTAACATATAGAAAAAGACACAAAAGTATCATACTACCTTAGCTTCTGTTTCATATCCACAGCTTTTTCCTCTTGATAAAATGACAGTGTCAAAGATCAGCAAATACTTGCGGTCAATGCAAATAGCAAAATTTGTGCTTCTCTTGAAAAAGACCTGATTTGTGGATAGCTCAGAACATGATGACTGAGATGAAGAACCTACTGCAGACCCATAAACATAGAATTTCAGTCAACAGTTCCTGAAATTACAGATACATGCTACATCTTTAATGTCACAGGATGCAAAACTATCTTGCTAATACAGGGAGGACAGGTCTATTCCTCCCCATGTAAAAGTAGCCATACCAATGTGTCTACATTTTCTGCAACCAGCATCACAGAGGTATCATGAGAGAGGGCTATGAGCCACATCAGATAGACTTCAGATTCGGTTTACTCACTCCTGCAGCACTGCTAAAGCAACTCCTAAAATTGCCTGTCTCTCTGATATGTCAACCCCAGTCTAATGCTGGGCAGCACAACCATTGACCACTCTTCAGGATTTATGGTGCTGTTCTGATGCATTGATTAAGAAACAACAGATTTTTATATATATATATGTATACTTATTTTTATATATCTATAAGAAAGTTGTATTTTATAACACTGAACTGTGATGCTATTCAGCAATTCTAAATATTGACCTTTTACTGGAATATTCCAGTCCTTTTTTCGCTGCTCTCCCCATCAGCTTTGAATTTAGTTATTCATTGTAATTAAATTTGATAAGAATAGAGTTTAAAAAATATCGAAGTTCTCCAATTCTTGTCAAAATAGACAGCTGGCAGAGGACAGTGATCCTCTTTGTGTGCTTTCTCAGAGACAAATGCCTCTCCACCCTTTTCAGATAAGAGAATCCACATTGCCACTCACTTTCAGAACTCACCTGGGCTGGAAAGCTAACTCCAAATTCTTGAAACTGCTTGGTTTTTATTGCAGAGTCTGACAAAACTCTAATTGCTTAGTTTGCTACATGACTACTTCCTGAAAAGCAACAGGAAATTAAAATACAAAAGTCTGGACCGCACCAAAGAAACACAAGGGTGGGATCCTGTGTGCCATTACTGAGTAGCCAAGCACAACCAAGTCATGTGTGAATATGGGCAAGTCATCTCCAACAAGAAGGAACTGACAATCAAAGTCATCTCACTTAGTTTCATCAACATTAATTTCAGCTTGTATTGACAGATTAGAACAGCCCCGAGATTCTGCCAGCTGCTGAGGAAGAGTCCTGTATCCTTACAACAGACCGAGGGTCCAGCTCCCAATTCCGGGATTGTCATCTCAACTCTGGCCTTGAAAGCGATACAGGGAAAAGTTTCTCAAGCCACTCTCCTACCTGAGCACAGCTACGACAGACACTACAGGCACAGGGAGAGTCCCAAGAAAAAGATCTACTGGATCTTCTGGATGGACCAGGGCATGGAGGGCCTCTCTGCAAGTCACTTGGCTGCGACATGCTTCAGAGTGAGGTAACTGAAGCAAAGCTATTGGAAAGGTTACAGCGTCCTTATCCACTCGTCCAGCTAGCATTTGCAGTGAAGTCTTCTAATACTCAAGAGGTGATACGAAGGCAGAAGACACAATCTGAACAATCCACAAGAAAAAGAAAAAGAAAAAAAAAAAGAAATACAGTAATTGCATTTAGTGCCCAATCTGCTAAACCTTAAAAACAATCTATCTTTCAATTCTGTACTTTTTCCAATTCAAGCTTCATTAAAACCAGCACTCACAGTTCCCACTGTTTCCCCTGTTTTGGCCAAATTTCAGAATCTGAAATGCTTGGGCATTTTCAAGGGTGTAGTGTGAATATGGCATTATTCACTAATGCAATGAATTTCCTATAATCTACAAAAAGAGATTGTATGGACTAGATTAAATATTATTGAGGATGATGAGCAAACACCCTTTATGTGGGATCACTGGGGATGGAGGGCCACAAAGGAAGCTGTGCAGATTTCCCACAGTTCTGTTAAAGCTTTTACATTCTGACCTGAAGCATCCAACTATTTTGGACTGCATTCGTAAATCATGCTGAATTATGTAATGCTTAACATATTTGGAAGTCAATAAGGAAATATTTCCCTCTTTTCCATCTTCTAGGAAAAATAAAACATATATACTCTTCCCATCCTCCCACAAGAACAATAGGAATGACTTAGGAAGAATTGAGTGTTCTGAATGTTCAAGCTGTTGATTTAGATGCTCAAAACCCACAGGTTTTTATGTCTGAAGTGGAGCTTGCCAAAATTCAGATTTTCTCTTTTTCAAAAAAAAAAATGGAATTTCTGAAATCCAAGAGCAAAATATTTTAAACTTATTTTTTCTTTTTTTCTCTTTTTTTTTTTTTAAAAAAAAAACAGCCTTTCTTCCGAAATGCAAAGCAATATCCCCTCTCTTTAACTTCAGTTAAGACAGTTTGGAAAACGTTATATTTCAGAGAAGCTTGCACTTGCAATTGTAAAGAAATATTCCAGGTAAATTACAGACTCCTCCAGTAAATCTTGGCAAGCTTCTGTAAAGCCTACAGAAGAACTTTGAATTCATGGTATGCTTGAAGTGATGTTATAAGCAGTTATTGACAGATATACACACAGAATAATAAGCGCTATATTAATCCGCTCCAAGTGAATAAAGACATTCCTGAGGTCTGGGCAGTTTTCTGCAGAGTGTTACAGACAGGTAGGGTGCCTGATACTCTTATAAGAACTCTCTGCCTAAAAAAGCATACTTAGTGCTGAGTCTGTCCACAAAGTTTATACCATGTTCAGCCGAACAGCCTTTTTATTCTGCAGGCGCAAGGTAAATGTTTCTAATGTATTTTGTCAGAGTCAGGGGTAGTGAAGAGATCAAATCAATGTAAGAAAAAACCCAGGCAGAAGGAGGATTTGGGAGGGCGATGCGGGGGTCTTGTGAGGCTGCTGCCCAGCGAAGCAGTAGTGCCAGCAGCTCCTGCTCACACCCGGGCTGGCCGGGGACTCAGGGTCCTCGCCCTGAGCCAGAGAAGGAGGGTGCTCTGCAGAGGTCACACATGCTGTCTTTGAGAACAGAAAGGGGGGGACGAGAGCTGCAGTCTGCAGGGGGTTGTGTATGTGTGCATCTGTGTATGTCTGTCCTTTCAATGGCCGGTTAGGCAGAAGCCTCAGATGATTTTAGGAGATAGACACCACTCCACTGCTGCACTGTCAGGGTAAAGTTCTGTGGAATTTAATACGACTGAAGACAGTTGGATTATACTGAAATACAATATACTTGCACAGAAAGGACTTTTAAAAGAAACAAACGAACAAACAAACAAAAAACCCACCAACACCTTTAGACTTTAATAGCAATGGTTTTCTTCTTATAACATTTTCAAAACAACATATGCATTTTTAACAGAACATTTTATCTCTGCTGTATGTTCCTTTGGGCTAGCTTGAAAATGCTATAGACAAGTTATTGTTCTCTGCCCTGTTGTACTGGATTTTTCTATGAGAGGCATCTGAAGTGTTTGAGTAGTAATAGAAATGGACAACTCCATTAAAGAATAAGTAACCGTGCAGTTGTGCTGCAAAATCAAAGCAGTTCCCTTGTTGTCCTGATTCTTTCTTAAAAAAAAATGTTGCTGGCCAGATCTTAGTGTACTCTGAGTATACCTGTTCTTCCTTAACTTTGTGCTTTTGCTAGTTGCATAAAGCCTGGTTGATTCTGAACAAAACACATAGAGGGAGAAAAGCGACTGTAGCCCCAAAAAACCTGCTGTATGAAAGGATAGTTGACCAAAATATAAATGATAGATTACATAAAAACATCAATAAGAAATGTCTTTACGTTTATTAGCATGTTAAAGTGGATTCTTGTGGAAGTTGCAAGACTCACATTTGCTTTCGTTACAGAGAGGTTTACAATAGAATGAGTGCATCACCCCTTTGTCTGCTGGTTTGCCAAGAGCTTCATCATAAGCATAAAGGGAAAAATGCTCACTACAGGATTTGAACAATTTATTACATGATAGGGGCTCATTTTTGCCCATTAATCCCAAGCCTCTTTCAACTGAAGACATAAAATTATGCCAAGTTACAGTGTGAGTTGTGATATTGCCACCTCTTAGCTGAGGCGAGAAAACCTTTGAAAACTATTTCTTTTGGGAGTGTGACACAAACTTGTTCTGTCAACCTGTTCTTTTCCCAAGCCATCCACTCAGTTTTCATTGCTTTCTGCTATTGGTCATCACCTTAACTGCTGAACTGTGGGGCCAACAATCTTGTTAAACACAGCTTTAAATACTGCTAATGTGAAAAACTTGCATCAAAGAAACAATCTGTGGCCAAGGAGTATAAAACGAATTTTCCTTGAATAAAAGACTGAGAGAGGATTTTGTGGGGCAGTTTGTAATCTATAAGCCACATTTTATAAATTTCTCGTATGTTTCAGAAGCTTTAGTGTAAGACTATATTCTTCATTAGAATCTCCAAGAAGTTACTGTTCTAGCTAATCCAAGAGAGAAGAGGAGGACTCTAGGCCATGGAGTAAAGTAGTCAAATCATATTATTTCTTATTATAAGCAAAAAGCATGTCAATTGCAATTTAAAAAGAATACTGATTGAATATATTTAAACCATATTCACATAACTGAGGGCTGTGAACATCAAAACAAGCCACTCGGTGTGTGAATCACCAGAGGATGGAGGAATTAACTAATCTGAAAGTGCAAATGATTTCAAAGTGACTAACTAGGCCTGTGTGCATCTGAAAGGTAACTGCAAATCCTACAGAGGTATACAGCCATATAAGCAAATAGAACATGGACATGGAAATTCAGACCTGCATTCAAACTTCGCGAAACTGATAAATAATAAATCCTGTTAACTGAACTTAGGCTAGAGAATGACCATCTTGTTGCATACTCCTCAGCTGAAGTTCTCCCTGCAAATTACTAAACCTTGGCCCATTTACTGTCTGACTCTTCCTGCCATGAGAGTTAATACACCCACATCACACCTTTAATATTTTTTGCCAGCATTCAGTGTCATGTACTGTACTTCTTTATATCCATGTCAAAGAGGGAGTGGAGGAAAAAAGGGGAAAACTTTGTTATCTATTTTCATAGTGCTGCCTGAAATAATTAGTTTAGTTAAACAACAATAACAAGAAGCTCATATTAGGTGTGCAAAAAGAAACCTCCAAAGCCTTTTATTTTATTTTATTTTTTTAATTCTGTTGCACAGGAAGCTCTTTATTCTATCCATTTTTAATTTGCTTCCATTTCACATATTGCTGCTCTCCACTCTACTGTATAAGAGATTTTTCTCAGCTATGAGTTTCTTTTCTGTGCCCAGAACATTCTCCAGAGGATTTCTAGTGAGTGCTGTTTCTTTCTAGACTTTTGACGAGCCTGATACAACCAAGCCTTTGCTATTGTGGAATGAGTCTCAGGAAGGGCTGGCCTTTCTGAGACACGAGGCCTATTGTCAAAGATCCCTCTTGCCCGCTTTCCTTTCTCATAGCCTGTGGCTGCACCTTCTCCCCAGCCCCTGGATATTCCCAGTACCCTGTCCTCCCAGTGTGCTGCACACACACAGCCCCTGCAGAGCAGTCTGACCCACCGGCTCACCATTGCCATCCTGAAGGCTTTCCTTGGTACATAGAATCATAAAATCATAGAATCGTATCAGCTGGGAGAGACCTAGAAGATCATCGACTCCAGCCTTTTTTCATTCAAGAGGAGAGATTAGATGTGGTCTAATTAGGCTCCAACTTGACTAAATTTTCTGGGGAAAGTGTATCCATCTTACAAGATAAGAAATTGTTCTTCCCTTGATCATTCTTAGTTTCCAGTCTGGACCAAAACTGTTGCTGGGACTTCTGTGGCCTCTGTTAGCAAAAGGATGAAGACAGCTGATAAAAAGGAACATCATTTCCTTCAAGCAATCAAACATCATCCTTCTTTTCTAAAGCCTCTCCAGGGGCCTTTTCCCATGTCCATTTCCACCTCTGGTTTATTAATGAACCAGACCTTCTATGGAATGGATATCTGAATTGAACTCCTTCTAAACTACGATAATTTGAACTTAACCTATTGACCTATTCAATATGTCCTTCAACTGCTGTGGGGATGGAAAAAAGCATGTTAAAGGGACACAGATCCACTTTGCTGCTGCTGGTGAGACAAAGCCCTTTGACACATGCACTGCGCAGGTGTACTGATTTCCTCCGGCATTTGAAGAACAGTGAGGATGTTAAAGCCGAATGGGCTTGAGAAATATTAAATAATAAACTGTCATTTGCTAAACGAGAAGCCAACCAAAGCGTACTTGTTTTTTAAATGACACATGTTACTCTCTAAATAAACAAAACATAAGTTCAGCTGGATCCTACATGAAGAAGAAACCTAAAATCAAAGCTGTTTGTAAACTGATAGTTCACACAGCTTTTGGCCTCTTCTCTCATTAAATGACTAAATGACACACCTATGGAAATAATGATATAAAGGGCGGTGGTTTTTTAAGAGTACAATAAAATACCAACATTTATTGCAGCAGACTTACAGCTAATTTTTGTAGTACTACTGGTATATCCTATCAGATCTGTAGACTTCCAAATACTGTATTACTAGCTTTTTGAATCTTATTAGTGGGTTTGCATGTGTAGTGTTATTCAATTTGTTGTTTTCTAATATGATATGAGAAATTGTTATGGCCTCAGTCTTTCCAATAGTAACTGCAGTTTTAAAACCTTAAAGCATGCTCTGACTGTATTGCAACTAGTAAAAAGATATATGTATTATTTTTAGTATTGATTTTGTACTGCAAATCTATCAAGCTTACATAGTCTTTATTAATTTTAATTGCCCCTAAGATGTCACTAAGTTAGTAGGATGTTTATTTTGAAATGCAGAGGGAGGGAAAACAGTATTTTATCCATTTGCAGAGAGTTTATAAGACTGGGAATTCTGGAGTCAGCACAATAGCTTAGGGCAAAATCCTGCTGTTATGCAGCATGGTTGCTGAGAAGGGAGGAGAGGAGGGGTGCAAGTAGGAGAGCTAGACTACTTGTGCAGAACCAAGTAGAGTGAGTCTCCTATAGAGAGAAAATGTCCAGAGAAGGCACACAGTGCTATGTATTCTTCGTGCTAGTCAGTCCCCAGAAGACCATAGCTTCTCCTGGTCTCTTAGCTTCTGGGTAGAAGGGTAACAGGTCCTGGAGGAGGCAGCAGCCTGCAAGACAGGTCCTGATTCCTCCCTGCTCTTGTGTCCCGGCACCCAGATATATATCAAGCTACAGAGAGAGGGTGATTTACTAGTGATAATAATAAAAGAGACCTATTGTAGTGATCTTACGCTACCTTGAACAACTTCTGAAATTCCTGTGTATTTGGTTAGGACAAATATTCATATATAAGGAGAAATCAGTATTCTACAAGTAAGTTTTTATGTTATCTTTAAATCACATTCAACATGCTATTCATTATATGCGTTTTCTCAGGATATATCATTTATCCTTATTCTTGCAGGAATTTTGTAACATTCCATCATTTATATTTTTAATGATCTCATGCTACTAAACATTTATGGTCTGGGAGAGCTTAGCTAAACTTCAGCAAAAGGCTTTGGACTGAGTTGTTGCATTTCCTTCCCCAAAAGTATGCACTACTAGTCAGATCTAAAAGCTTGCTGTAGTGTAGAAGCTGGCAAAGAATCCTACAGTCTGTAAAGTAAGAGAACTCATAGAGTAAAAGATGTCTTCATGAGAAGATAACATTTTACCCAGAAGTTCATTTTTGTAATCACGAAAAAACTTCAAACGTTTCAAAATGTAATGGAAACAATATGGTGTGACTCTTGATGTTGGCTTCTACAATTAGTGTGTTATTAATTAAACTCTCGAGTAATATAATAACTTGACTGTTGGAACCTCTCTTTGCATTTAAAATACATGCAGACTGTGGCTCCAATTATAAATAGACCATAACTCTAAAGGCTTAAAACTGCAAATTAAATTATTCAGAGACAAATTGTTAAATTTATGTTGTATTCCTGAGAAATTATTTTTGTGGTTTTTTATTTTATTCCATATACTATATCCAAGCATCCTTTTTCATCAGCAAATTTTTGTTGTGGTGGACATGTTCATCTCTCTCTTTATTAAAATATGCACACACATGTGCTAGCATACTCTTACAATTAAATGTTAGTTCCTGAGCCATTACCTGCATGTGTCTAAAAGCAGGATATTATCCACTTTGAAAAGCTATTCTACAGATTAGCCACCTGACATGGCAGTGGAGCTCCAATGTTCCTGCTTTCATTGATTCACCAATAAAATTTCTACAGCCCCAATGGGCTTTGAAGAAGTTTCATGGTTTGACAATAAGAAATATTTTTATAACTCTCAAAAATCACGTTGTTTTCTAGCATAAATTAGCAGTTGGTATGGAAGTCACATCTTCATCATCCACCTCCAATAAAATCAATTTATGAAGGTGTTTTATCAAACTTTTCCTTTACTCATGGCCAGACCTGACATCTGTTACCATCTTTGTTTGAAGACTTTACATCATTAAGTCATTGGTCAGTGACCTGAAACCTCTGAGTTAAAAGTGGCCAAAGAGATTGGGGGTGTCCAGCAACAAGTATTACCAGATAATAAACTTTTGGCAGCCTTTTTTGAGAACATTTGTTCCATCAGCTACAGACTTATTCAAACTAGATCTATATAGAAAATTTTAATACAGAACATTTTGTTAGAAAAATTATTTCAAGGCAGTGACCTTTTTTCTTCCCAAAGCTACATGGTTATGATTAGGTTTCTAGTAAAAAAAGAAAATGTTTAAATAATTTATTTATAGACTTTAGGGCAGATGCTACTTAGTACTGATTGAAACATTCTGCTTTATCCCAAATTTCACAAGTTTGTGTTTTGTTACAAAAACAATGAACAAATGAAAAGCAATAGAACGTTTTAACGAATGCCATACTATAATGTGAGCAGATTATGCATGACTATTTTTGGCATGTGTTGATATAATATAAAAAGAATACAGGAACATAAATTTAGCTTTGAAATAAAATTCCTACACTTCCCAAATTAAAGTTTCTAAAATGACTTTTCTTTCAGAAACATTATTTTTTAAAGAATATGAATAAAAATTAAAATATTATTATTTTCCCACAGATCACAAATTTATCATTTTGGCCAGATTAGACATTTTTCCATATTAACTTTGGAGTTTACCTCTCTCAGTATTCTAGTAGTTGATATTAGAAGAAGCCAGATGAAAGTAATGAATAACACTATCCCAGTTTATTCCCAGTGTCTTATTCCTGTGTTTTCACAAAGAAATAAAAGAACTAATTCAAAACATGTTTTTAAAGATAAAGAAAGCTACCAACCCTATTTCAAAGTACCCTTCTCCCCGACTTGAAGGCAAAGCATAAACTAGTGGTAAATCTTTATCAAGGTAAGGAATAAGCTTAATGATACCAGCTCAAGTGCAAAACCCACTGAGGGGGAGAGTGTTAATGTCTGTGGATATTGTTTTTGTGTCTCCACCAACAACAAGCTATTTAATTAACCGAGTTGCCAATACAAAGCCAAACAGCTATAAAGCAGCTGTACACAGCTGTACGCATTCCTTCTGCAGAGCCATCTGCAGATTTTGCCACAAATCCAGTGTTGGCTCCAGAGGTTTTGGTGCCCTGGGGAAATGGGAATTTCTATGCCTCCAGGCACAAGTTTATTTACTCAGGCACAAAATACTGTCACCAAAATACTACTGCCATCCATGGTTGCCTACACTATGCACATCAATTGCTTTTCTTCAGTATGTCAGAGAGATTTTTTTTTTTTGTATTGGAAATCCCAAGCAATTTAGGAGTGTGCACATCTTCTTTAATTTGTCAATGAACTGCCTTCTCAATACTGCTAATATTTTGGAGAATATGGGTTGTGCGAGATAAGGATTCTAGGTCAAAAACCTTCTCGCTCACTTGGAAACAAGCAATTGAGAGTCTTCCTTATCCATGTATGCTGCTCTCATCATTTTGGCTAGACTTTTCAAAAGTGCTCTCCCCCACAACTTCTTTTATAAATGATGCTAACATGGTCCCTCAAACATAATAGTTCTGTCATTCAGGATGGCAAATCTTCACCAACCATGAGACATGCAGGTAACAGCAAAACCAACGACATCCCATTATCTAGTTCATAAAAGTGTACCCTGTCTTGCAAATTGTCCATAGATTTGTCATCTAAGAAGAATCCACGCACTTGCCTTTTGCCAGAGAAGCAATGGCTAAGAATTGAATCATCTGATCTTAGAAGTGTGAGAAGGTCTTCAAAAGTTCATGTAACCTTTCCTTATGTTTCAAGGCATGATTAGTGCAGTGATATTTTTCTCACAGTTGCTTGTTGAACCTAATCTGAAAGACCTACTATGGTAAAAGTTCCAGTCTGCTCGTTTCCGTGCAGTAGAAGGAAGCATTGTGCAGTTAATTTTGGATATTAATGATTTTTCCTTTAAAATGTTGTTGTTGTTGTTGTCCTGGTGGTGGTATAAACTGTGTCTAGTACTGATTTCAAATTTCATACAAATCCTTAATTAATACTTAAAGTCAATCCTTGATTATCTGGCATTGTAGAATGGACAATTTGCATTTTATTTCAGCTGTTACTTACATGTTATTGTAGTTACTACTGGCAATGGGGGAAAGAGGTTTTGCATAGAGGACACAGGCATTAAAGAGTGTTTTCTCCACACAGAGATGAGCTTCCCAACTACTCATTCTAAGCATTTATAGGGATTAAGCATTTTTTGAGTGCATAGCCTACAAATAATTTTTTGAAGTACGTTTAAAAATATTCATAATGATTAGGCCATAAATAGATGTATTACTAACATTCATTGGTCCCTGGATCAACAACTCACCAGGGAAAAGAGTAGAGAAACATGAAAGCTAATTCAAGAAAGTTGCAGGGGGAGAGAAAAAAAAAAACAACTTAATGAAGATCTAGTGCAGTCAAAGATGTTACAAGGATAAAAATCACCTAATTAAAGGATAATCTCTCTTACTTTGTAGTATTGGAGCAATAAATGACTGCAGAGATTGAGTAATCAACAAAGCTGAAATGGGGTCTTTAAACAATCTTCAAACTTGTTTAGCATGCTGGTGACAACGCAGGCAGGATTATTCCAAATTCTCTGGTGAGGTACCTAAACCCAACTCCATCGATGCTGTTGGAATTGCACCCTCTATGTCAGCACATATTTTAACCTAGTTTTCTTTCCTCTCTTGTGACAGAACTTATTTATTTTGCAGCACCATCTTGGAAGATTTCATGATGGTTATTCAAGAGACCAGCTGAGGTCAAACTGAAGTGATGCAGCTGTCAGGTACAGAGTGAAATCCCAGCCCCATCAAGTCCACAGAGAAACTTTAGAGGCCAGATTCTTCACATCAGATGCACAGGATTGGTTGGCCTATTTGAGATTCATACCTTAGTGCTAAGAGATACACTTCTAAATTAGTAATAGAGGCCTGATATTCCAGCAGGGAGAAGTATTCACATGACCAATTAAAATCCAAAATAGCTATTACAGTTTGAAAAACTGTTATATCTTTATTTTAAGAAATATCTTCAAGGTATGCAGGATTCAAAATGCTGGCCTCTGCCTTCCTGGGTCAACTGGCTATTACAGACTGGTAGCATTGTGGGAAATAATGGTATTATACAGAAAATACCTTCCATTCAGTGAAAAAAAAAAAAATGCTTCCTTCTTTCTTTTCTTAATTGAGGCTAGCATATGCTAAAACATTAAATATCCCTCCAACCAGCTCTCTGAATCCAAATTTGGCAGCTTCAGTCTGTCTCTAGTTACCACAATTCAGAATTGCACATGATTTTTTTTCTCTCTTTTCCTAACTAAGCTAGATTTTTTTCTTTACTGATGAGTAGGACTTGAGAGCACTTCATTATGCTGAGCAGTGCCTTACTCTGGGTGTAGTCCTATTGACATTTTACCCAGCATGTGCAGTGCTGCCAGATTTGTCCTATAAATGATTAGAGACTATTTTATTAGACTGTAATATACTTTTTAAAGAAGAGGTCATCTTTTAAATTGTCTGCAGTATATCAGGAGATGGGCTGTGACTTAAATGGTAGAAAGAGAACATAGTTTAAACAAATACAAAACTGTTGTTGTAAAGAGTTCATAAAGATGAAAGTTTGGAGACTAAAATTCTCTGTTTGTGAGCCAGAGAGTGGGAAGGCAAAGCTTGTATTCTGTCTCCTGTTCAATGTGTATTTACTTTAAACCTAACTTCAAGGTAGAAACTAAACTCTCCTGGAAAGAGTAAAGAAAATACCTTTGTGTACTGCTTTAAAGTTAAGCTTCCTTTTAGCAGGTACTGCTACAGGTGCCAAATGGTGTAACTGATGTTGAATAAGGTCTAAGTGAGTCTTAGCTACGATCAGCAAATTTATTTAAGCACTCAGGTTAATACTAAACTCAGGCATTAATAGAAGAAAATGCATTCCCAGAGACTCATTTCTTTGAACGAATGAGTTATACAAGTAAATAGCATTTTGGCTATGCACCTTTTTACACAGAAACAGAAGTACATAAGGAGATTTAATTAAAAATCTAACTATTCCCTGCATATGTGCTAGGGTTAGATAAGTGATTTTGTTTTTCTTTATATATATATATATATATACATATAATGCAGAATTGCTGTACTGTTGCGCCAATAACCACTACTCTTTACATAAATTGAACAGAAACAATGGAGGAAGCAGTAACTTGGACTGATACGATAATGATATGGAACAATAATTATGGTCCATGGTAAAAATCATAGCCAAGTCCCCTTAAAAGCTCTTATTTTTTCTCCCTTTATTTCAAATACACTCTTTAACTCTGGCTGGAGTCTGAAATACTGCCAGGCTTAATCAGAATGTACTGTGTTAGAGACAGGCAGCATGAAGAAGGCAAGTTATGGCTTGAAGTTACTTCTGAGTTGCAGTTTGTCAGAGATACCTTGATTGGGATTTACTAATCAATATCATACATTCCTTTGACGTTGCTAGCATTCACACTGAAAGCATGTTCAAAACTCTGAGAACTGTCACAGCAAAAAAAAGTGACTTGTCTGCACTACTTAACAAATTCGCTACTGTGATACTCTTAAACTCCACTTCAGAGAAATAAGCAAGAAAGAATGAGAGAAGGCACAGGGTTCTTTTGGCTTACACTTTCAGGAGGCAAAGGCAGAAGTGTGCATGTGTTGGGTGAGATGGAAAAAGGTCAGGACACTGAGATTTCCAAAGAGTAATCATTCCAAGAAATTTCAATTCTTCCACTAGAATCTAAGCTATTTTTCTTATCTTTAATGGACATTCCTGTGTGTGAGGAAGTTGAAACATTTCATACAATCTATAAATTCTTAAGTTTTCTTGGATATTGAGAAAGTGTGAGGCAATCACAGCTCTATTTTCTTTCCTTTAAGCTACTGGAGCATTAGCCTGGCTTTTTAGAACTAAGTAATCTAAAGAGATAAAGTAAGAGCCTCGATATAGGAAACTGAGGCACAGCCAAATTTTAGAAAAAAAACCCACTTAGCTAAACCATATGTTTTTCTTACTGTTAAAGTCACAGTGCAAAAGAGAAGTTCCTGTGTCTCAACACATGGCTTTTGAGCAAGAATGGTAAAGCATGTGCACTAAAAAACAATTTAATTAAAAGGATACCCTTAAGCATTTTAAAGTACAGAAGCAAAGTTTTTGAAAGGATAGAACTGCCAAAACAAACAAATAAAAGCAACTATAGATTTGGCAGTGAATCAGTAAAGTATTTTCTGCAAAAATGTGATAATTCTTTTTTTATGTGTAATGTTATCTTTAAGAATCAGCATCAGTGAATGATCTTATGCATGCAAAATCTAGGCATGGTGGGCTGTCTATGGGAATATGATAAGATCTCAAGGTTGAATCTAGTGCATACTAACAGAATTTCTTCTCATTGTCGTGTGCAAGCTTGTTCTGTTAAACTAACTTTTGACCACAGACAGATAAATACCAAAGTTTCTGGTAATTTTGGAAAGATAGATGTGGACAGCCATAAAAAATAAGGCAAGAAAAATCACATTTTTATTCAGAAATTGCAGACATAGGTAATTTGTGAAATCTGCATAGCATATGATTGAGAAATCCAGAAGCATAACTCTGGGGTACCTGGCCCTGTGATCAATGTCTGGTTGATCACATGCTTCAGGACATAACTGTGGTCCTGTTGGATTCTGTGGCAATATTCCTACTGAGTTCAAAAGAGTTAAGATTTCATCGTGTTTGTGAAAGTTAGCTCTTTGGAAATAAACAGCTATTTGGCACAGGCTTGCTTTTATTTATTTATCTATCTATCTATCTATCTATCTATTTATTTATTTATTTAAAGAGGAAGCACTATTATTTCTGAATGGCATTAATAAATCTAAGGGCAGTAAGTTTCAGTAGTTTGGAAACTTTGGCTCTTACTTTTGCTTAGAAACTCAAACTCCTGCAGACCTTTCCAACAAGTCCTCTAATCCCTCTGCTCCCTCCACTGGTTTCCCACAAAACTTTGTATTTGTCTGAAAGCCTTTATTCACAAAGCCTCAGATCATATTATTAAAAGATCAGTGAAATACCAGTCTCCAGACTGCCCTTGGCAGCTTCATGCTCCTGGCTGACCGGATTTCTCCACAAGGAGAATGTGCAGTTGTCTTTTTTAAAGAACAGGGAACTTCACACAAAACTAGTGTAAACTGGCCCAGACTGTTGCAACAAATCTCAGTTCATCAGCATATCTTCCTCTCTAAACACAAGAAGCCTGTCATTAACCTCACCTCTTGTAATGCATCTACTCCAAGCAATCTACTAAGATTACTAAGACTACCAAGCAATCTTTTTGTGGATATCACTTTAGAAAATATAAAACAATGCACTCAACCTCAGAAACATCGCATCTGATAAGAGACAGGTAAACAAGTGGCATACACTAGTGTTCTTCTTTAGCTCATCATTGTAAAACACAAAGATAGTGAATGAAGTGAGAACCTGCACAGAAGAAAGTAATGGCAGACCAGATGAAAGGAGGTCAGTCAGCTGGTTTGCCATCCTGCTCCAAGGCAGGATGAATGGAAAGTCTAAATATTTTTACAGTAGGCCCATTCCTGACTACAGCAAAGTAAAAATTTCCAGCTCAGCATCCTTCCTGAAAAACAATGTCTTTTTGGAGGCCCTTCCTCTTCCAAGGACATGTATGACAGTCAGTAATTAAACATATTCTGTCAACTATCAAAATTAGGGTTTTGTATGCAACTCCACACACAGAAAGGTTCAGCACTCTGGACATAAATCAGCCTTGCTCCACCAAACAATAGGCTCAGAGCCTGGCCAAAAAGACCCACAACAAAATTAGCATTCAGAGTGTTGACCAGGGTAAGTATGCTGCTTTGTCTCAATGGAAACTGGCAGTGCTGTGAGCTCCAGAGGCCACTGGTTCTAATCGAGCTTGTCTCAATGGTTTCCTCCTCCTTGTCAGCAGCTGGACAAAAGCAGAATTAATGCCTAAGCCCATCTGTACTAGTTCAGTACTGGGAAGAGAAGTTTCCGTGAAGCCATGAGATGGACCTTTGGGAGTAGGCAGGATGCTATAACAGACAGCATGCTGAAGGCAAGAGACGGAGACCCGGGGTCAGAAAATGAGTTGTTTTTGTGGCTATGGGCCTGAATGAAGTCATGTCTTAGCCAAGGATTTTATGTGTAGCCTTGCTGGTTTTGTCATCTCTACTTAAAGTGAAAAGAATTGGTGTAATTATGGTGTACTAATGATAGTTAAATTCTTCACCCTTAGTCCATGATTCTATAGGCCCAAATCCTGTATGCATTTCGACATATGCTTAGCTTGGCACATCTAAAACATCTCATTCAATTCAAAGGTTTGATTGACAGTGCCTGGAGTTAAAAGCATATGTATGTCCATAAGGACTCAAGAGTAAAATGTTCTTAGGACAAGAACTGTCCCTCACACCATGCCTGCACAGTACCTAGCCCAGGGAGGTATAGCACTTCTGTGGAATAATAGTAATGATGTACTGGAGGAGGAATTGCTCTGAGTCTGCCTTCCAGTAAGAAACTGATCCCGTCTCAAGTTCCCAGCATTATCATACAGCAATGGAATGAGATTATTGTTTCCTCTAATTTGAAAATTGGTGGTAGGGCCCAAATGCCCCTACTCAGATTCGTTGTGATAGGTGTTGCATAGTAAAGAGTCACTTTTGTTTCTTCTCCAAAGAATTAATCATCGCTGTTGGTGGCACAGGCACTAACCACTACCATCAGCTGAAAAGTTTATTATGGATTGCTTCTTGAAATAAAACATAACTTTTATTGGAAGTTTAAAGATAAATAAAAACAGCTGGAGGGAAAATACTATTAAATACACTGATGAGCCCCATGATGTTCCACTTAAAGAAAAAATTCCTCTTGCTTAGTTTTCGGGACTGTTGTCTGGTGTGTTAAAGTTAGCTTTTCTTTCATGTGGGGCAAGTGAAGCTGAAAAGGGAGTATACTTAAAACTGTGTATTGAAATTGTAGCTTACAGGAGCTTATGGTTAGGCCAGTTCCAAGAATCCTTCACTATTTCTGTAATAGATGGTCCTTCAACTTATGCTTCCTCTACTACTTTTACGTAGCTTTCTAATTAGACTTCTTTTAAAACATTTTAATTGTTTGCTTTCTGTGGACAGACAGAATGCCACCTCCTCACAGTCCTCTCCTCTTTGAAAGTGACACTGCTCTGTTCTGGGGACTGGGTTTAAATTATTAACAGAAGATAAGCTCACATATACAAATACAGGCTGGCTGGGATTAGCCATGGGATAAGAGTAAAAGAAACAGCTCATGCCAGCACACCCAGTATTTTCTGCACCCTGCAACGGAGCCACGTTTCTGGCTGCAAGAACAGCTGCCTCAAATTGAAGAACCACCCAAAGAGTCCAAAAAGAAAGAAACATGAAGTTATTGGGATGGAACACACGGATAGGGAGAGGATTTACAGAGTTAGTGTGCATCTATGACCAGACTTGCCTCTTAGGCAGACAGCAGTCCAAGAGAACACCTTCTGCTGCAGTCACAGCACACAGACTGGAGCATGCATGACCTTGTGGGCTGGATCCTGCTAGCAAGCGTGTTTAGATCAGCTGCATCCAAACCAGTGGTGGGTAAGCAGAAGGTAGGATGCTGAGCCTGCCACACTTACAGCTGACTTGATGTGTCCCTCCAGGAACAATTCAAGCCACCTCTCCAGAAGGTGAAATGTATCAGAAGCCCAAAGGATAACGAAGTTCTGCATCTCTTCACTTTCCACTCAAGTGAAAAGACTCGTTCTTTGAGCCTTGGATGTTGTTTAAATTTCAAGAGCTGCCCTAAATCTCAGAATGATTACTAGCTTCAAACGAAAGAAGTTTTTGTTGATCTCAGAACATTGTCTCTATGTATTTTCTCAATAAAGACAAAACTGAAACTGGTTTGAGTAGCTAAAACCAGCATGGATTTTTCATCTTTGTTTGAATGATTGTGTTTGAAAGAACTCAGGAAGATTTCATATCCAAATGGCACATTTTGCTACTTCTCGAAGGACTGATTACTCTTGACAATACAAGGTCAAGACTCCTTCAGGCTGTCCAGAATTCCCTGGGGACTACGTACCCTGAAGTTCAATGCCAGTGTCCTGATGACTGGAGGACACAAAGCCTGGAGCAACGCTGTTTAGGAAGGCTTAGCAGACTGATCCTGTCTTTTTCACAGAGGAGTTATGGTGACTTATCACAGCTCCTTGTTCTCTCTTTTGGTGCAGGCTGCAGGCACTTAGGACTAACAAAGTAATCTATCATGCTAGTAGGATTTAGAAATTTATGCGGCAGCTGAGAAGAAGGTTAGCTGGCTGAAATGCAGGCTCCCACCACAGGCTTTGGATAGTTTGCTGTTTCTCCTACTTCTATTAGTACTCTTCCGGGAAGATCAGCTACATGACCATCCCAGGTAGTGCTAAGTGGACTTTTTTTAGATTGCAGTAAGTAGAAGGAACATTGCAGAGAGCAGTTCCGACCAAAACAAAATCCTTAAATCCATTTTTTTTTTATGATAGTTCTTCTGAATGACTCTCTTCATATTTCCATTTTTAAATATGCAGGGTTTACTGGAAGATTTCCACAATTTTTTTTATCATTAATATGACACCTATGTTTATCGTAAAATAATAAGAAACTAAATAATTTGATGCTGAATCTTTCCACTCGAGTTTCACTTTGGGTGGAACTCCAAGTTACCATTTTAGCATTTCTTAAATGAATAAATAAATAAGTTAATAAAATTGACAAGAAACAAAAATGTGATAGAAAAAAAAAAAGAATCAGACTAAACACAAACATTTCAGGGTTGGATTTTTCTTGTTTCAATTTATGGCTCCCCAAACAGGGTCTTGGATCTTTTCCTCTGAAGAGGTCCTCTGTTCAACTTTCAGAAAATATACACTTTTCTTTTGAATTAAATACTTCTATTAAATTTCCTGTAAAGTTACTGAAAAAATGAAACTTTCCAGTTTTAAGAATTTTAACCAGTATTTCCCAAAAGCATTAATTTTTACAAATACTTTATTGGATCTTACATCACAAGCCTCAAATGTGTCTACATGATCATTATGCATTTTTTAGTTTGTATACAATTTCCTGAAGTTCAGATTTTTTAAGGGTCTCCTATCTGTGAATAATAGCAACAATTTAAAATCTCTTCTGTTGGGATTAAATTTCAAAGCCTTTGAAATCGTATGGGAAATGCCAATACATTTGGTGGAGAAATGGGGAGGGAGTTATTCTCAAGCTGGTAAGGAACTTGAGTGAAATTCCAGCTTTATTGCAAAGAGTGCAGGTTTTCCTCTGAATTTCTAAATTCCAGGACTGAATTCTAATCATTATCATTGTGCCTTATATAGAAGGAGATGAGGTCTGAGTTTAATTGTCTAATAAAACTGTCTCACTATATAGGGTTATTGAAAAAGCATATCTGCAACCAGATTTATGTAG
>NW_009717852.1:88156-93533 GCF_000703405.1 Apaloderma vittatum
GTTTGCAATTTGTTTCTCCTCCTTATAGCTCTGACACTAGAGAACAACGACTCCTCAAAACACCAGAAGGTAGTTGGGGAGAGAATAGCACCAGGGCTCTACCATAGCAAAAAAAGGGAAATTATGAATATGGCAAGGTGGAGGAGAGGCATACAAAATGTCTCTGACTAGAATTGGAAGATACACTTTCTTTATGCATCACGGAGCACAGGAGGAATGAGGCTCCTGAAGGACACTGGCTTCAATAGACTTCAGTGAGAGTACAGCTTGAATAAAGAGTTCAAGACTGGGCCTTGTTCTCTAAAGGAAGAGAGCGATATAAATGTGTGTCTCCATTAGACGCACTGTACACAAAGAGAGGAGTAAGAGTTATAACAGTAGCATGCTCTCCTCCTCTATCAGCTGTGTGATCAGAGAGGTCAGAGCCTCCCTGTTCGCTGTGAACAATGCCTTGGAGCAGCAGTCAGGAATCTGTCACTCCAGAGCCACATGCTGCTCTTTGGAAGCAAAATCCTTCCAGCCTCTGGCATCAGAGCACTTGGGAAAGGAGGCGAGGGAGGGTGGGGAGAAGGGGGAGGAAGAGAAAAAGGAAAAGAAATAAAAAGACAGAAAGAGAAAGAAAAGAAGAAGTACAGTCACCATTTTTGGTAGTGATACATTACATCTTTCCTTTGGTGCCATCTTCTATAGAAACTGAACTTCTGCATAGTAAAGCTAATAACCAAGTGGAACTGATCACAAACAACATTTTATTCCTCTGCCTGAAGTGCACATGTTTTCAATTCACTTGATAGCTGTGATTGATACCACTAAAGAAACATGCTCAGAATACTGCCCCTAAAAAAAATAAAAGAAAAAAAATCACTTGGCGGCAAAATGTATTTTCGTAGCTGATTCTTCAGTGAGAGTCAACTAAATGATGCATTTCGTCACTGTTTTCAGATGTGAATCCGTTAAGATCACTGAGGGACTCTCAGAAGTTGGGTGCAGAGAATGGATGAGAAAAAGGCCAGAGTGAAGGAGCTTTAAGACACCTGGATTCTTCTCTGAGCCATTCATCACACTGTAACATGGAGATCTCAGTCAGGTGTTGCTACAAAAGGCCAGTTCTTGCCTTTAGTTAGGAGGGTGTATGGCCTCATTCAGTAGATTTATGCAGCTTAAAGAAGACTAGAACAGGCCCCTGAGAGACTGAACTGTGCACAGACCTTCTTGCTTGTGGCAGCGAGCCAGTCACAGTGCACAAAGTGTTATTTACCATATTTGAATCCTAATTCAGTTTCCGGCACTCGCTTCATCCAAAGTTTAGGGGGTGGTCGGGTGCTAATTGTTGGTGCCAGCTGATTTCAAAGAAATTTTTTAAAAAATGGTTAGACAGACATTTGGCAACAAAGGTCGTTGACTTTAGTCTGCCTTAAAGAATGATGCATCTGCTTTGTTTGACTGCCAATAGATAAGGTGCATATGAAATTCCCCTTGTAAATTAGCAAGATAAAAGTGATTCTTGTCTCCTTGGATTGATCCTTTTTCCAGCCTTTTAATCATGCTGAAGGCACAGCCTTATTTTGTAGTCGTTGGGGAATCATGCTGCCCAGGGGAAAGCCCCAGGAAAAATTCCTACACCTTCCTTCCTGGGCGAGGGTCCAGGCTGCTCTCTTGTATCTGTCTTCTGCAGTTTGTCCACAGAGTATCCAATAGTCCAAAGGCAGAGAAGTGAAATGACTTTTCTACAGCTGGAAATACAGGGACTGAATTTTGATCCTAGTCAAGTATCACTTTTTATCACCTTCTTCCCTACTAGGGCCATCCTCTGCCCCACATTCCAGCAAAATGTCAGGACATGCAGTGGTCATAAGATAGGTGAAAGTGTCACTTATACAACAAATGTAAGGACTGGAAAAAGAAAATCTGATTTGCAGTTACTGAACTCTGTCAGGAAACGGAGCATGGCAAGGCACAGTCTGAAGCGGAGAGAGATCTATATACAGCACATAAGGCCAAATTTATCTGAAGATTGTCCTTAATTTGCCAATCCTTTTTGGCACTCGTGGTTCTAACTAAGATGACTATAACTTCCAGTTAAAAATGATTTGCAATTGAAATATGATAAAATGGCTTGTTAATGCCAGGGAGAGCGGTCTGCTAATGTTATTTATTTCAGGTCTGAAGTTTCTCATGAAAGAAAGAGAGGAAGAAGGAAGGAGGAGAGAGGGTTTTTGTTTTTTTTTATGTGTTTGCCTTCACGGCTTTGGAGTGCTCACTAATTCCATCTGTCCACAACAGAGCCATCGGAACGGCGAGAAAAAGCACTTCCATATGTGCAAATTAGCATCCAGCCTCTCTTAATCTGTGCAGTGCTCCTCTGAAGTAGATGGCGCGGATGGCTGCCAAACCCACTAATGGCATTCAAATAAAGGACTTTATTGGCTTTAACTGCCACTTTTTCTTTTTCATTTTTTTAAGATAGAGAATGCATTCCCCCTCTTATTTTATTTTTGTTCTGATATTGTCACTTTGTACTTCCATCATTAAACAAAAAGAAGGCTTTGTGCAGCTCTTTAATGGGATCCAATTTCTCCTACAGATGCGTTCTTTTACTTTCTAATGAAATCTCACCATTAGTTATTACACTATAATCAACACCTTAAGCATATCATTCCCACTCTCAGCCAGCTTGTCTTTCCCAAGGAAGTTCTTCCTCTTTTCTCTGCTTTTCAACAGCAAAGACAGGGCTGAGATGAGAGACATCTTCCTTGGGATCCTGCCCGCACTGAGTTCATATGAAAAGGAATCTGTTTGTTTGCTTGCTTCTCAAATTGTTTTTTAAGATCTGGCACAGTCACAGCTGCAGCCGAGGACAAGTAGAGGTGCCAGTGATATCCTACTCAGGGTCACTGTCCCAACGTGTGACTCTGCACCCAGCCAGGGCTACCATGTGGGGTATGTTTTGAATTTTGAAATGTTTGATTATTTTAATGGAAAACAAAGGAAATTTTTTAATCCTAACAAAAATGTATCCCTTATGGCAAAAGTATCTCTCCAATTATACTAAGTCGATCTTTATTTTCACCTGTCAATATTTGTCCTGCTTCTGGCAAGGGTTAGGTAACCACACCTGAGGCCTTGAGATCTCAGATCTTGCTGAAAATACCATGGTTGCTAATCCTGACTTGACTAGTGTTGCCAGCAATAAAACCACAGTCTCTAGTGTGTAGCAGACTCCATATGTTAGCCCCCTAGTCTGCTAAGTCACCACGCCAGCCTAAATTTGAAACATTTCTAAAGTGTTATACAATGTTGTAATAATGTTTTTACAAAACAGAGGCTGAGTTACTGGAAGCCATATTCCTCCAAACAGCATCTTATTGAAAAAAGAATCTTGATGGTAGCAGTTGTGGCACAAACTATAAAAAAATAATTTTAAAATTGCACTAAAGTCTTTAAAGGCTGACTTACTAGGGAGTGGAAGTTTAAAGAACTGCCACAGAAAAAGAAAGTAAGTCTCAGTTGAATGTTATCTCGCTTTCCTGAGGAAGAGTGCACCCAAAAAACATCAAGCTGAGAACACAGTTGACTTAATTTAAAAGTTCCTAATCGCTAAAATGCTGCTTATATAATCAAGAATGGACACAGCTAACTACATACTGAGAGGTGTCTGCCCAAACAGAACACCTTCTACATAGGCAGAACTTTTTCAAAACACTATCATTGCTGCTCATTGCAGAAGCTTTCCCATGCAGGAAAAAAAACCCACACAACCCCTCCCCAATTAAACTGATTACAGATTGACTCTGCACACCAAACTTAGGCCAACATCATGGGAGTTTTAGGTTTTCTGTAAGATTCCAGTCCTACCAATATTTAAGCAAGTATTTAACATTGGTACCTGGATAGTGCAGTTCTATTCCATGATGTTAGTTACTTACAAGATGGTGGAAAAACAACAAATCATGTATTATGTAGATCTATATCCATCACATTTTTTTTTTTAATTTATATATATGCTTGGAACACAAAAAAGCTTAAAGCACATTGCCAGCCCTGAGACAGCAAGATCACTGCAATTAGTACCAAGAAGCTATTTAGAGATTGCATATAATTAAAGATTTATATAAATTTTGTACTTCACAAAAATCCTTTTATGACTAAAAAAATTGTAGACAATGTTTACTATCTTTTCGTTGTCTTTCTCTCTGTTTTACTCAAAGAATAAGTATTATATTCAATAGTCATGATGCTTGCTTTCAGAAATTAGTTTTCCAGAAGCTTTCTCAAATTCTTCTGGAACACATTTATCAATATTTATTTTCCAGAAATATTTGCACCAGAATTTCGATTTTTATTACTGACTTGTACAAGAAATATGATTATTTAAAAGAGATCAGGACACCACCTTGCTGGGCATTATACAGAAGTTGACTAGAACACAGTTCTTTGTTTAAAGGGATTACAGTCTTAGCTATCAAGACAGACAAAGCATTGTGTAAGCTATGCTTCAGTAATCAGGACAAAACCCCAGTTCCTTGTGATTTCAGTAGTGATTTCACTATCGAGCAATCGAGCACACAAGGATAATGCCTAGGATCACTCAAAGCAAATGACGCTTAAATGCAGGGGGAAAAATTGTCAAATGATCTTACTTGCTATAAAACGTTTATTAATATTTATTTGCATTTCTTATGGAAAAGAACCTTAACTACTTGATCTGAGTGTGCAAATAATAATTATTATTAAATAGTAAAAGTAGTGCAATTATTAAATAATGCAATAATATGAATCATTACTCCTATTAATAATAAATTATAATAATTCTCCTAGAACTATGCATGGTTCCAAGCTGCAATATTCACAGACCTGAAACATCTGCTTGGATTTGTAGTTGGGGTTCATGCCATATCAGTCACCAAGTCACAGTTCAAAATATATATTCTTTGACATTTTGGACGTTAACTCTCTCTCCATACTTATTCTTCCACTGGTTCATAACTAGCTCTGAAATCGAAGATGAGAAAATCTGCTCCGAAAGCACGGAGATTCAAAATCTCTTTCCTTTATACTCAGTGTAACAATGAGTAATTCAGGTGTTGAGATCCTCATTTTACACCTAAGGAAATGAAGGCTGAGAGAGCAAACAATAGGAAAGTCAATGTCAGATCCACTACCAAATCTCAGATTCCCATACTTCTTTTCCTGCTCTTTTTGCCTACATAAGCTTAGCTGGCAATGTAAGCCAGTATGGAATCTTAATCTTCATAATATTTACATGAAAAATATTTTGTTTTCAGGAAAAAAGATCGTACATCATGGCAACAAGGTATTAATTCAGACATATTTAATCCTATATGCTTTATATACTGCCTTTCTGAAGGATCGGAAG
>NW_009717852.1:93564-98738 GCF_000703405.1 Apaloderma vittatum
ATGTAAATTTGGTGCAGTTAGATTACGATATTAACGTGTTATCTGAGTGCATTCTAAAAGCAAGGCAGGTTTTGAGATGATAAAACTGCTTTAAAACAATTAGAAAAAGTAACTTAATTGAAACTGCTTCGAAATATTTTGAAAATCCCCTCTGATCTTCTGCAAAATCAGTTTCTTAACATTTAAATTTGATAGTTAAGCAGTTTCATTTGATAGTCTTGTAAAGATTGCCAAGAGTCAATGAAGGGGAGAAGAGTAGTAAGGAGTAGTATGTAACTTCTGCTTTTATGCAACTAAGCATACTTTTCCATCGTCCCTTTTCTGTTTTACAAAAACATCCTCTTGTCTGACATAACAACCACAAAGACATTTTCTACAGAGCACAAGTCAGATGAAAAAAACAGTGTCAGAACTTCACCTGTGCGTGGCTAGCAGCACAAGAGGCTTTTCCTGTTTGAAATGAAACTTAATTGTCTTAACCTTGGCTTTTCTCCCAAATGAAGCTGGTATAAATTTTGTCAGCACTGGTGTTTCTGCAGGGTGCACATCCAAGCACACACACATTGACACACATGCAGATACTCAAGCATGGATGTACAATGGCAGCAAGAAAAGAAAAAGAAAAAGAAAAAAAAATTGCAACTCTTATTTTAAATCCAAGTTTCTTTGACTCCAGTGGAGCTGGGCTAATTTACACCAGCTGAGAATCTGCTCTTCTATTTATTTTAGAAAAGATGCAATTTTGTCCTAACAAGCAGTTTGTAAGGCCTACTTGATTGATTTAGTTGACTCTGGCTTTATTACAGCCTAATGTGTTCACATCACTATTGTTAAAGTTGTTTCAGCGCTTCTATTATTACTGCCTGGTTTTTGGCATTTAGAAGTTTATAATAATAATAACAGCACTATTTTGTACTTTTATAGCATCTTTCCTCTGAGGAACTCGAAGAGCTTTGCAAACAATAATTACTCCTTACAAACCCTCAGTATATCAGATTATACTGTAGCCCGTTTCACTAGAGGTTCAGATTCTGATTTCAGTTCACATCAGTGCATATGCAAACTATCTACACTGCAAATGTGGGCTGGATTCCTTCTGAGACAAAAACAAAAGCAGAAATGCTCTTTACAAGAGCTGCTACTACCCCACACCAAAACTATATACTCCTGACTCCCTTGCCCCAGTACTAATTTTCTAGACACTGTTTTTCTCCAGCACCCGCTTTGCTCTGTGTTCACTGTAGCAGCAAAGACATCAGGAAGCTGGCTTAAACAGATGATGAGGCATTCCCTTCTATAAAGAAAACTTCTCCTGGCTCTACAATATCATCTCTTCTTACTTCTACTGGAGTCTGTACTGTAAAAAAAAAAAAAAAAAAAAAAAAAAGAAAAAGAAGGCTGTTGAGCAATCTGGAGCAAGAGGCTTGTTATTTTTAGCAGAACTAAGATATTCTGAAGTTGTTTTCTTCTACATTAGTGAACAACCTAGTCCTATATTTGGTGCTTGGGACTAAGGAAAAGACAGCCAAACATGCTCTACTTTGCAACTCAACCACATGTGGAAATGAGACTCTCTCTAGGACTACATGAACAGGTGAAAAATTGGGTTGGTGCTGTCTTTGCACTCCATTCCTAAGAAGAAAACTAATATTTCATCAAACTAAAAAAAAAAATATTAAAAAATATATGCAAAAAGTGCTTATCACTAAGATTTTTTTACTTTCTCTGATGTAAACCACAACACAGAAATTACAAATACAAAAAAAAATATTGAAACAAAGAAAAAGCTCTGATTTTAACTGCCTAGAATAAGAACTATAAATAAACTGATTTCTTTGAGTTATGCTGTGAAAACACACTAATTAAAGAATATTTTCACTTCAGGACAACACAAAATTTTTATTTTAAAAATGCTGAAATATAAGATTTCATTTTGAGAGCTTTTTTTTTTTAAAAAAAATTATTTAAATCTAAAAATTGCCAAGTGAGATTTTTTGGAAACAAAAAGATCATAAATTCTAAAAAGAAAACTCTTTGTCTTATGAACAGTTCAAATCCAGTGGAAAGTTCATTCTTCTAAAAAAGAAGCCTTCTGTTCTGACTAGAACATGACCTTATCTCTTTTATCATTGTAAGAAATATATACATAGTTCAAGATGAATTTTCCATCATTTGACCCCTTATAACAAAAGTATTTAAAGAAAGGAAAAAGATTTATTAGATAACCATTAGATAACCCATCTGAGCAGATCTAACCTATATGGCCTTGACTGAGGTGTGTTAATCACTGAGGAATCCTTTGCTATTAAAATTGGTATCAGACAAGGATTTAATGTGTATCAACAGTTTTCAATGACAAGCACAAAAAAAAAAGATGCAAATACTATCATGTCCTTTTGCAGCAATTTGACAGCAGATCATAATTCAATTAACTGTCCTACCATCCCCACTGCCACTGGAAAGAAAACATCTTTGTCAGAATGGTTAAAAACAAAAAGAAGAGGTCTCATGGAGTAAAAGCCACAGTTTAAATACAAGGGAAATTCTCAGTACTGAAGCCAATGGATGTTCTGTCCTTTATTTCAAGAGCTACTGAATCAGCCTTCTTAATATACAGAGAAAAATGTTGGCTTCAAGGAAGTAAGTGGGAATTTTGCATTACCTTCCAAGAAGTTGGATTAGGGGATTTTGGGTTCATCTTAGAGAGAAGCACAAGGATGATTCTGTGGAATTTTGAAGCTACCTCTAATTTGATAAATTAATAAACTAATAAATGCCATGATCTAGGTATTGGACAGTACAAAATCATGCTCAGATCTGGGAAACTGAAATGGCTAACTGATTTGAATCAGTGGGAAAGATTTGTCTGAAAACTGATTACACATAACGCTATGAGTAGTGTTGATTAACTGTAATTATAAATGCTTACAATTTACTTAAAATTATCTCCTCTGGATTTGTTCTACATTAAAAAAACAACAAAAATCGGAGTAGATGTTAAAGAGAATCCTTGGTGATCAATTAATTTTTTGTTAAATTTAACAGGCAACTATGTAAAAAATGGACAAACTAAAATTCCACAAAAGAAGGAAAATTGCAGAGTAAATCTTTTGGATTGATTTATTTGCCAGTCCAGACTCCTGATTTAAGTGGTAATATTATCATTGTCTGGAGGAAAAAGAACATAATTGAGGCTTCAAATTGTTTGTGTTTACACACTGAAAGATGGTCACAGTAGATTCAATTCGGAAGAAACAGAACAATCTTAACTATCACTTCTGACTGGAGTGCAAAACTCAAATCAATTACTCATAAACATTTTTGATAAGATTAATTTAATTTTTTTCTTAAACAAAGAGGGTAAATTAAAAGAATCAGCTTATTCCTCCCTACTCTGTAGTGACAAGATTAAAAATTAAATTTATACATATTTCATTTCTACATAATAAAGCCTTTTTGCAAAAAGAAAAAAATACCACAGTTCATCTAATTAAATCAAAGAAAATTGCCTGCAGCGATGCTACAGTATTACAATTAGATGTCTGCCAAAACCAGCCGTTTGAATTCTTAAACACCACTGCAGTCTTAAATATAAAGCATGGGTTTCATCATTTTGTGTGATATCACTGAAATGATTTTTACTTCATCACTATTACGTCAACCTGGAATGCCTTGCCAGAGCCATTACATATCTCCTTCTGTCGGATGAAGTAAATTCAGAATAGTTCTGCTTTCTTCTCTGTAAGTCTACACATGAATTTCTATATATAATGTTGTGAAACTGAAATAACATAATTTAAAAATTATCTATATTAAAAATTCAAGTCTTGTGTAATAATGTAATTTATATAATGCTTAAACAGTCTTTGGAATTAGATACAAAAAGAATAAAAACTCAAGACACAAGTACAAGTAGTTGAAGAAAATTATTTCCAAAAACTGAGGTTATCCATATTTACTATTTTTACACAACCTGATTAGTAAATCTAATTTAGTATATACATCTGTACATCCAGCTCCCAAAGGCCTGCACCAATGTTCAGCTCACCCTTGGACTTCCTCTCTGACCTTGTGCAAGTCCCAGTTTTCCCCGTGTCTATAAAATGGGAGAGTAATTCTTCCTACCTGACAAGGATGTTGTCAGGCTAAAATCCACAGAAGAGTATCAGACACTCAGATACTAGATGTAATAAGGGATAGATAAAGAGACAGGCTGAAAACAGTGAAGACTGGATAAATAAGTTGCTATGCTACAGTAAAGGCAATTCATTTAAGCATCGTTCAATGGAAGCAGAGTTAGGCTACAAGTAACTGTTGACTGACAGATGCAAAAACGTACTCCAAAAGCACTAAGCTAGATTTCAGCAAAACTATCAACCTTTGATTTAAAGAACACTCATATTTACAAAGCTTTTTGGAATATAAACAGTAAAATAATGAAGATAATACATGAGTAATGACTAAGGTTGCGTGTGCCGGGGGTCATACGTGTGCTTGTGCACTCATATTTTACATGTAACTATTTAAACCTCAGCAATGTTCACCTTGTCATCTCTCTGTCTCCCTCCTGTCTTCCAAGTAAGTTCTTATGCTCCATAGAACAAGAATGTCTGTAATCTCAGCTGAACTCTCCCAGGTCATATACAGGCATACTCCCTTTAGATTCTTACAGTTGACTCCGCTGAGTCTGAGCTGAGGTAAAATTGTATTCAGCCCTCCAGGGAAAGTTCCCGTTGACCATCTGATGATACCACTTCCACTGATCTGTATTAGAGGAAAACGCTCATACTACAGTTTCATGCTTGCCTGAACAAAAATCAATGCAGGCTCAGGATCATGAGAGTTTTGCAAACCACTTTGTACAAACACATATGTTTCTGAAGTCTTTCTCTACATAGGAGACAGATGTTCTGTGCTCTGTGCACTTACCTACCTCTATCCTCCATATGATCAAAGCAGCTTAAGGTGAAAGAAAAAAGAAGTACAAAAACATCCAGGCGAATTGATTTTTTTTATTATTTTTTTTTTTTTTTAGATTAGATGCAAAGGCAGGTGTCCAGTACTCTGGTCAAGTGAGCAACTCCTTTTAAATCACTCTGTCAGGTACAATCCTCTTGCTTCATTTTGTCCCCTGCTGTTACTGTCTTTCACAGAATCACAGAATCATTATGGTT
>NW_009717853.1:0-37326 GCF_000703405.1 Apaloderma vittatum
ATATATATATATATATATATCAGTGACTTCAGATGGAAACTAGTCCTGAGAAAATAAATTTGTTGAAGACAAACCAAAAATCAAAGAAACATTTCATAAGGACAAACAGATCAGTTTTGAGACAGAATAGCAGGTGTTTACTGATACATTTTATGCTTTTTTTAAAAAATCAACAAATTGAAGGTATATTTTTTAGTGTTGTACAGATATAAATATTCATAGCATGGTAGAAAATATATAGAGATGCCAACTGCAACTGATTTTTTTGAGGAAGTATTTTGAGAGATCTGAGAAAAGTAATTGACCCAAGCTCCAATTTCAGATAATATGTTAAGTTCAACCACATTGGTATGTGTCAAGATTTTAAGCGGTACATTTACCATTTGTTTACGTAATATGCTTGCAAGATATATTAGTTTCAGTTATGTTTACTATGATGGTTGAAAAATCTAAAATATCTCTACTGATTTTTTCTATTTTACAATGTAATGAAGCATTGTTTCTTTAACGTACCTGTTCTCCTCCAGTCTTGAAGATGACCAATAATTTTATTTGATGTAGTCAGTACTGCATTCCTTAATGATATTATAGAACAGCCAAAATTTTCTTATAATATTTTTTGCTAAGTATCATCTCTGAAACACAATAATAAAGATATTCAAAATAGATTAACGTCAGTGATTAAGCTTTGAGATCAAGGAGTCAGTTTTCTTAGCCTTGTACATCCATCTAGGGGAATGAAGAAAAATGTATAGTCCAAATACTCAGTGTCCTTTAAAAGGTTGCACTATCCAGCTCTTCTCTTCACAAGAAAGAAATTGGTACTCAATTACTTAAACAAAAAAAAATAAAAGGGATTTTTTTCAGGTTAACGTACCTTATGACAGGATTAATTCTTCACTTTCAGTGCAGCAAACTAGTATAGTCTGAAGAACATGGTGTCATCTTGTAATGCAGATAACTATATTTATGCTTTCATCAGTATTCAATAGAGCAATAAATATAATTCTGAATCATTGCAGATTGGTTGTATGGAAATCAATACCACCACTACTGGGACAAATAGTACTAGACCAATTTTCTATCATTCATAAAGTCTAGTCGTTGTTGTTATTCTTAAACAGTTGTTTAGCTATTTAGTTTGTTGGCAGAGAGATGAGTTAGTTATGAACATCTTTAATTACTTTTTTGACAAAACTGATTGTTATCAAGGGAAATTAGATTTTCAAAAGCAATAAAGAAAGGAGGAATCAGCTATGTCAGAGGTCTCCCATATAATAAGAATAAGCGAAAGGACTTATGTGGGGTTTCTAATTGAGTCTGATGGGAATAAAAGATACAATACTATTTAATAAAAGACATGTGTATGCTTTAAGCATAGCTCCTGTTGTGTTTTTCCATCGCATTATTGAGGCATTCATTTTATCCCATCTCCTTCTAAATACGGAATATAAGAGTACCATTTCATTGAAATAATATTTATTTTTTCATACATTATGGTTCTTCGGTGAGCAGAATAACATCATGAAGGAATAATATTTTAAATTCAGTTTCAAAAACATTATCCAGATCCAAAGTGATTAGGCTTCTTGCTCAGACTTCATGAAAAATATATTCATGAAAGTAAAATCACCATTGTTTCTTAGCAACAACTTCATGACCAGCAGAGAAGAAATGCAGACTTTGCTTAGTAAATTCTTTCTGCTCTTTTCATAGCCAAAAAAGTAATTTCTCCATCAGTAATGAAGTAATTTTGCTGAGATCCTAAAATATATACAACTGACAGTTGAATACAGATCTACCAAAGAACAATATATTAAAGAAGACTGAAATTTTGTATATAGTGAGTTAACTGGGACACACATGTCTATATCAAAATTCATTTCAAGCCAGAACTAATTCAACCTTTTTTTTGTTTGTTTGCTTGTTTGCTTGTTTTGTTTTAGTTTTGTGTTTGTCTGTTTTTGTTTACTATGGGCAGCACTGTTTTTGCACCATTTCTAAGGGGAGGATGAGAGCAGGTGGGAGGAAAAAGAGAGAACTGAAGTCCAGAAACAAAACTATTGGGTTACTGGAAAATAAATAAATGTTTTTCTGAATACATCTTCCTTTATAATCTACTTTTTTTTATTAGCAGTCATTTTTCAGGCCCAGAAAGGAATTTATCCATTTTCTGCAAGAACATACTTGCTGTTAAAAAATGTACAGATTCCAGACACAGAGGTGGTGGATAGCAGGTTGTATGTGTTAATAATGTAGTGGTATGTAATGTATTGGAACTCCATTTAGAACGAAAGAAGAATTATTAAAACATTATAGCTCTAAACATCTATGGGCAGAACTGTAATTCTAGCTTCCTTTTAACTGTTTTAGGTCAAAGGCCTGGAACAAAATGGTTCTACTTTTGCTGACAGAATGATAAAACAAACTGCAACTATTTTTAAACAAATTAAAAAGGTCAACAAATTGATAATTGGAAAAGGCACACAGCTTAGAACAGTATTACAACCCGGTAAAACAGCAGACAAAAAACCACTATGTGCATATATAAACATTATGTGCAATTTGAAAGAAAAGATTCAATGGAGTGACACTTAATTGAGAGATGATATGAAATGGTGATAGATACAAAGCAGTCAAGGTTTACTTCTTAGAAAACTACTAAAAAAGGTCTGTTGAAACCAATCAGAACTGAGAGTTAAAAAAAAATCCTAAAATTATACAGAAAAGTGATGTGAAACTGCAGGAATGGAGCAACACAGCCAATATTTTATCATGACAAATAACACCATTTTGCCATATTTAAATGAATTAGACTAATTTCACAGCAACGGTGAAGTTTTTGGTTGGCTGAAAGGAATAGCTTTGATTCTTCTATTACAGAAATTATAAAATATAAATATTTTCTAAAAATAATAAAGCTAGCTAACATGGATTGTGTTAAAATAATATTGCCAAAATTGGTATTGATTCTCTATATTTATTATATGGACCAAACCTGTATCACTATTCTTGCCATTAGATTGGCTTCTATTATTTTGAGTTTTTTATAGGCTTATACATGAATATTTCTTTTTGAGACTATTACCATTTATTGTTTAAAATTACGTGAAAGTAGGGCATGAAAGGCAGGAAATAGGACATCAAATTTTCTGTACTAGAACACCCAAATACATCATAGCATAAATGAAGGGGAAAAAAGATCAATCTTCTCATTCAGGGCTTTGAAATATTATTTTCCTTTATAATGCATTTATCCAAGCAGTGTGTGAAAAATCATAATAGCTACTATGATAAACATCCAGCTCTTGTATTTACACCACATATATATGGTATATATTTATATACACCATATATAACTTATATATATGTCATCATTTTGGACACATATTTTTCCTCTGGAAACCAGACAATTTATATAAAACACATCCCATTAAAAAAAAATAAAATAGTGTGTATTACAAGTAGACCTTGACAAAAGCCTAAACTGGTAACTGGAGTGCCTAGCACCAGTAACTTGTATTACCTAATAACTGCATCTATATGAATTTCAGTTCAATGTAGAAATTATTATCCTGCCATTTCTTCAAAGAAAAATCTGTCCTCAACTGTTGGGAAAAGCTTTATCATATGTAGTCCTGAAGAAACAGGTATTCTATCTTTTCCTAATTCTCAGGAAGTAGTTCAGATTACATTTGTTTCATAAACTGAATGTCATTGTGCAGGATGCATGTGCTAAGAGCAGGAATTTGTCTAGTGGTGGAACTTTGCTTGCTTGTGGGATTTCTCAGAGGAACTTAGCAAGAAGTTCCAGACTTCCAGTTAGTACTCTTCTTTCTGACTTTGCTTTTAGCTGCTTGCAGGAAGCAGTATGAGTTAGCTTCAGCTAAATATAATTTTATTTACTGTATTTACCACACATCAGATTTTGCTGCTGACATAGTTTGTGGATCAATGGGATCTTTGAAGTTGGTTTTGCTATGAGTGAGGTTGGACCTCTCATTTCCAACCTAAATAATCACAGAACAAAGCAAAAATTCATGGACTTAAAATAAACCAAACCCCTTGCGTCCTCCCCAACAATGTAGTTCCCTCATGGAAGTGCTGGGCAGGTATTTGCGAGACATATTCTTTGGATCTGCCATGCTCCATGTCTCACAATGTCACTGTGAATAAGAAGGGATATCATTACATGCTTTAGTGCTATTAAGACTATTTGAAAATATCATTAAGATTTCATGCATAACGGAGGAAGGGTGTCCCAGATTCCACTCAGTCTGATGCAGCTGCTTGGATGGGATCTGTCTTAGAAAAATTTCTATGGCAGAGACAGCAGCTCAAGACAGTTCTAGCATCCCTGTTGTGTTTCTCAATCTTATGGTATCACACCCTTCGCTCTCCACCTCCTCCTTCCTTAACTGTTGTTCTTGGGTCAAAGCCTACTGAAGAAAGATTCAATTTGAGGTTAGAGTATCTACATTAGAGCATATCTAAACTCCTGTAATAGTCAAGGAAGCTGTAGTCAACACAGGTAATGGGATATTGGATATTAGGAAAAAAATTCTTCACTGAAAGGGTTGTTAAGTATTGGAAAAGGCTGCCCAGAGAAGTGGTGGAGTCACCATCCCTGGAGGTACTTAGAAGACAGGTAAATCTGGTGCTTAGTGATATGGTTTAGTAGTGGACTTAGCGTTGCTAGGTCTATGCTTGGAGTTAATGATTTTAAAGGTATTTTCCAACCTAAGTGATTCTATGATTCTATGACATAGACAAAATGTAGTATAGGTCATTCTTCCACAGCAACAACTAGGCATGTGGTTTACAAAAAACTTAACCACAAATGCCCCAGCCTCCATGGACAGTAAATTGCTATTGACAGTACAACAATTGGCAGTACAACCATATCATTAAATTCTTTAAAATCTAATTTTAACAACAAAATCTAACTTGATTACATATAAAAATACTAATCATTTTTTTTAATAAGAGATCAGTTTAATATGCAAATGACATTGGTGGTTTTTTTGTATAGTTTTTCCCTATCTATTCTGTAAAAAGGATAACTAGACTGAAGACATAACTTCTCATTTCTATGTGTTTCACTCTCTGAAGTTACTGGTGCCTCGCTCTTTCAGGGCTACTTACATAGCAAGTATTGTTATTAGTATAGTAATCTTATTTCTAAGACTATGTATCTGCATATTCAACTACACAGCAAATTATTTTTTAAAAAAAATGGTATATGTAGTCCAACTAAGATAATACAGGGAATGAAAAACTGGCTAAATATATTACAAAAAATATATATTGCATTGAGAATCTGAGTGAGTGTTCCAGGCAACCTAGTGGAGTCTTGACTAAAAGAGAAAAATTTGGAAGGGGAGGGGGGAGGGAACACCAAAAAACCACAGTTAATGCTCCTACATGTTGAACTTGGTTGAATAATTTTGACCTGGTTTTGCTTTTTGCTCTTAAATCTTATTTTTCATTCTTTTTGAGTGAATGATGGTAACACCCCAAGAACACTGAAACAGCAATGACAAACAAGGATTTTCAGTTCACCGTCAGTTTCTCCTGGACCATTTCAAGGATGCTGTTTTGGCCAAGTTTCTTTTAAAAGAAAGCCAGTAGTAATAGAGGAGTTCTATACAAATAAGGCAGCAATTACCTGCCTTGTGGCTGCTGATGTAAAATACAACAAATTAAGGACAGTCTTAGATATGCACCAGCCATCCTTTCCTATCACATACTCAGTGATGAAGCACAATACAATCTCTTAAACTAGACTAGGGAAAAAGTCCCACCAGAAATATGGTAACAATTGTGTGCTGTCTGGGAGATAGACTGAGTAAATTGGCCTTCCATGACATTATGCTCATATATAAAGATAAATTAATGTTGGCACAGCTCTTGGCTGTCTGCATTCACACGCAGGGATGTAGAATTCATTTAATTGGATGAATTTCAAGTAATACTAGAAACTTCTGCCAATGACTAAATTGAATCTTCCCAGAATTAGAAAGACACAGACTATTCCAGCAGAGAAGTGTTAAAAGGTTTGACAACCAATTGCTGACCTGTACTAGAAAGAATGTATATTTCAGATTGAAAGGCAGAGCTGTTCAATAGCTCAATTATTTAAGATCTCTGTGTTTCCCTTTTTTAGTACACGT
Source organism: Apaloderma vittatum (assembly GCF_000703405.1). NCBI lineage: Eukaryota > Metazoa > Chordata > Aves > Trogoniformes > Trogonidae > Apaloderma > Apaloderma vittatum. Next base: position 6,174 of record NW_009717853.1, read on the forward strand.
GCCTAATTAGTGTTTCCCTTATGATTTGTACTAGTGTTGACTAGCACCCTAGAAATGTTTATCTCCCAATAGAATGCTAAATTTAACTGTGATAATGGTTTTCTGTTAAGAGTTACCTACTTTGTAGTTTTTTAGTTTATGTCAGTCATACTATTTCGGAATAATCTTACCACTAGCAAAAAGTGATATGAGTATTTCTTATATACACTGGCTTTTAGGCTATTTTCCACTATATTGGATCAAAATAACTTTTTAACAAATGAATAATAAAGTAGAGTATTTTTTAAAATCCTCTGCTGAACAAATTATTCTCATCTAAAGTCGGATGAATTTGTCAAGTGTACTATTAACAATAACACCAGACGTAGTGTCTTTGTCTTAATTTCTCAGCTGACGACTCATTAGTCCAATATTCTTATTGATTATCCTTTCTTTTTTTAGTTCCCTTTTTCTGCGTGTCAGACTCTGTCCATTCACCTTGTTGGGTGGCAAGGGAAATAAAATAAGATGAAATGCAAACAGCCAGAACAACTTAGTAAACACACTGCTTCAAACACCTCACCCGGCAGATTCAGTCTGCTCTTGTCTATATTCAGAAAGGCAATGCATTATTTATAGTAATTTCCACACCATAATCATTCTTATGTAAATAAAACAAAGCAAAACAATATAAAAAAGCAGAACAGAAAGAACATGTTCAGATTACACCTCTACTGTCATGAAATTATACTAAGTTCTTTTATATTTTTTAGTTAATAAGGACAGATCAAACTTTTGTAGATTAAGTCAAACCATGGAAACTGTTTATGGTGCATATAATTGACACATTAGTAAAGTTAAGAGATTGCTGTAATGCTTCAAGATCATGTCATAAAACACTTGTTTACAATACAATGTTGCCAAGAATGATTGACTATTCTCTTATCCCTTTGCATTCTTCACTACATATTCCCAAATTGTTCCAAATTTTATTTACTTTGCTTATGTCTGTCATTTCCACTGTCAAGCAGAGATCTACTTCACTCCAATTATGGACAAGAAAAATTCAAAAGGACAGATCCTGTCCCTAAGCATTTTCACAAATATTTAGATACTCGTTATCTGAACAGCGCTGAATATTGACTTATAAATTTGAAAAAATAAATAAATGGAGTGCATTTAGCCATATTTGGCACAGCATTATACCACATGCAATCTTTTTGAAATCAACAATATTGAATAGGGAATAAAACTGAGCAGGTTGGCATGCTGTTTGTATTTCATAGGCAGCATCAAATTAAGATCATCTCAAGCTATCTACTCTGCCTCAATGGCAACAGACTTTGTTATTTCCCATTTGTACACATTTTTGTCGGGGTTGTTTATCTCCCACTGGAGTCCCATCTTGCTGCCATCTATTATCACCCTAACTCCCTAATATGGCTTTTATTCTTTGTAGCTATTTCCTGTGAAATGAGAATGTGCAAACCAGCCAGATCAGCATGCCCTATTTTTCTGCCCCTCCTATAAACACCAATACTTACAGAACAGTTTTCTTTTCTTATTACAGGAATATCTGCCACATGGACTTCTCAGGTTCAGAATAATTCTAGAGTTCAGGCCATGTAGGCTGGAGAATTTAGGTCACTGGATATTATTCATAAGAACAGATGCGTGAGTTTCTGCTAAGGTTTTTCTGTCTTTTCTTGCTAGGCTAACATTTGCCTTCAAAAGTTTAGACATTGAAAAGGAATGGAAATCCAATATCTATTATCACATACATACATCAAAAAGCCCTGCTGTATACTAGCTATGTGTATGTACATGTATTTTAAAACTGCGTAGATATTACCAAACTTTGGGAGGTATCATTATGTGTTATATGTGCACAAGAAGGCACCTGAGATAAGCTCTAAAAATAGGAAAGCCCATATTTTCCAGTACAGTGCTGCAGAGGAATAAAACTTCTTTTGCAAAACAACAACAAAAAAGCCCTCTGCTCAGCAAGAAGTTAAAGATAGCTAGGTAATGAAAAAACACTTAAAGAACTGCACAATTTCTCATTCAAATGGTAATTATTAATAAAAAGCATGGACTGGAGTTCTGTAAAGTGGGCAAAATTATAGCTGTGCTCTGCTGTTTCAGCAATGACATACAAGGCTACGAAAAAAAGTCAACTAGTGTTCACACTGAGAATTGTAAAAAAAAAAATATGTTGCAAAATCAAAATCAGATCAACAGCCTTTTCTGGAATTAATATTCACTTTTATAAAGGTGAACCAAGACTTCTCAGAGATGAAGTTTTTGTTAACCAGCAAAATAAGAGAAAGCATATGGGCTGGGTAAGCCTAAAGAAAAGATTTCCAGGGAGTTTGTTTAATTTGGAATCACCAGGATTCCTGTCATGCCAGAAATAAATATTACTATATATGAGATGATTTAGCTGCAGCTCTCTAACAAGTCATACTGACTGCATGCAAGAAGTTATTTTCAGAAGCAGATAACTTGAATACTTGTAGGTATAAGGAAAACATACCTGAACAACAGCAGGGCCATCTTAAATTGGTTTTGAATTTCCGTTGCAACGCCATGTGATGATGCAGTGTCAGAGAAGGGCTAGTTCTCTAGCAGAGAATTGACATTTAGACAGGAATTGAAATGGATGAGACTAGAAAGTGTTAATGCACTTCAGATATTTTCTGGTAGAAGTCTACAATCATAATGCAGCACTCGTGATTTCTGCTTTGAGAATTTCACTAGAAAGAAAAGATTAAAAATAGTATTCCTTTGGTCATGAATTCTATATTTTTCCTACTGTTCAGTGATATTTTCCCTTCAGTATAATTCTACAGGAGAGCGTGAAACGACTGGTGATGCATTCTGTTCCTGTCTCTCTTTCTACTGTCACAGAGGAAAGAGGTTTAGATTTCTTCTTCCTTCTTTTTGGCAAAAGAACTTAGTAAAGCTTGCTTACCTTTTTTTCTTTTTCTTTTTTTCTTAGGTTGGTCTAAAGGATTACACCTCTGCCTGAATAAAATAACTGGAGTCAAGAATTTCTTTTTACCGTATGTTTCTAAGTACCTCATAAACTCTTACAGAGTACAGCCTTCAGAATAAGGTTACTCAACTACTTCATTTCGTAAAATTTTTTTAAGCCAGACAATTCTGATGAAGATTTAGTAACCAGGCAGCAGTATATGAGCTTCAGTGGTCCCAGGTCTACCAGATGTTACATTCTCCCTTAATTTCTATGAGCTGTGGCAGACATACAAATAAAGCCAGTAAAAGAAAGCCTGTTATACCACATTTGGTTCAAATAAAATTTATCGTCTGAGGTTTACTATAAAAATACCCATACTCTAAGTAGCACCAAGACCATACAAGATTACTCCTTACTCCTACAGCAGACACAAAAATCTGTTACATGCTGAGAATTTGTGTGTTTATATAGAAATACCTCAAAAACTAGGGTGCATGTTAAGAATTTGTTGCTGTCCAAAACTAGGAGACTTAGTCCAGACCTAGTTTTTTTCTGTAGAACCAGCTGCAAATGGCCAGAGGACAGGACAGGATAACTGGGAGCCTGATCCTCTTGGCAGATAATGTTCATTTATTTCCAAGTCCAAGGAGTTCTGTGTTTGCAATCAATCTGAGCACTGGTTTATCAGGCAGCACTACCCACCCGTGGTTTGACAGCTGAACAGCTGAGGGGGAGGAAAAGCTGGAGAGAGGCCAAGGGACTGTGCAGTGACAGAGCATAGCTGGCTCTGCACAGGTAGATTAATGAGGCTACAGAGATAGGTATGAACAATCCCTATTAAAGACACCACCTCAGCTTGAAGGTGGGGGCAAGGAAACCTTAGTCATATTTTACCGGTAAATGAACAAAAAGCAAACCTAGCTGCAACTCTGACCATTAAAAAAAAGTTGCAACACAATATTTTGTTGATATGTAAATAGTTGAGGATATAACCTTTTTTCTTTACTTCTGTTAAGGTCATTAATACCACCAGCTTCATAATCTTACTGGAAAATGCATACTAAGATTATCTTTGCAGTACGAATAATGATGTAGAGAGTAGAACAGTTTGGGGAAAGTTTTGTTCTCACCCAGCCACTCCTTTGTCCCCCCTGAGCAACTGAGGTATCATTGTACATGAAATAAAACATGTTTTCAATCATACCTGGTCAACACAGTAGGCATGTCAAATAGCACCTATGCTAGATACCCATAGCTGACTTAGCTTTTGTACACAAATAAATATGAAAAATGCCTCAAAGGAAACAATAATACTGCCTACAACATTAAGTAGCCTTAGAATTGAAATATCAAAGTATCTCTGGCTAAAACTCAGATTTTGCTGTTTCAGTTCCTCATCTCTAGAGATTCACTGTATTGAAGGACATTTTAGGACGATAGAGGACACACAGTCTTTATTGTCAGATGACTTATTTCTCTTATTCCTTAAGTAAAAAGTTTATAAATAAAATTACATTTAAATAAATTTAACAATATTTGTAATTTTTGCACCTATAATGTAAGTTAAATGGAATGTGTTAATTTTCGCTAGATTTCATTACAATCTATTAAAATTAACACTTAAGACCAATAACTCTTCTTGCCAAAGATTTTTCACAACATTTGTTGTCTAGAATATGGCCTTCCATACTGGCACTTTTTGCAGAGAAGTCCTGCATTAGTAACGTTTTACATTTTCTGAGAAGTAGAGTTCCTAGAGGCAACTGAAGATAAAAAAAGGTGATCAGAAGTAGTAGCCGCATTTTTACCTTGCTCACAAGATAGCAACTGTAAAACTCAGAAATAATGTGCATTTAAAATAAACAGCATCACAGTCTTTTTCTTTTGTCTTTGCAGTAGTAACAGACAGAAACAGCCATGTAAACCACCCCAGCTCTTGTAAGGAACCAGTAACAGACTGCTCCAATTGCATTTAGAACCATGGGGGTTGAGGTTTGTGGGGGTTTTTTTAACCTCCTTTTTATAGTTATTGAACAAATGCCCAAAAGATTCAATGATTCAATGTAAAAGATTCAGTGATTCAATATAAAAGATTCCTTTAAATTAGATACAAAGGGCTTGAGCATCCATTTTGACCCATGTAGCAAAACATATCTAATGAAGATGCAATTGTTACTATATGAGTGATGTAATGAAATTTCGTCATGAAAAATTATTAAAAAATAATAAAAAACTATTTTAAAAAAAATAGCAAGATCAAGATGCATGAACTAATTATTCAATGTACAAAATTAATGAAAGTTGTGGTGGGTTGGCCCTGGCTGGACACCAGGTGCTCAACAAAGCTGCTCTACCTCTCCCCTCCTCAGCTGGACAGGAGAAAGTGTAATGAAAGTCTCATGGGCTGAGATAAAGGACAGAGAGAGATCACTCACCAATTACTGTCACAGGAAAAACAGACTGAACTTCACAGAATCACAGAATGTTAGGGGTTGGAAGGGACCTCTGAAGATCATCTAGTCCAACCTTCATCCCAGCATACCTAACCACTACACCATAGCCTCAAGTGCTAGATCTACTTTTTTTTTTAAACACCTCCAGGGTTGGTGACTCCACCACCTCCTGGGGCAGCCTGTTCCAGTGCCTCACCACTCGTTCAGTAAAGAACTTCCCCCGAATATCCAATCTAAACTTACCCTGACGCAACTTGAGGCCATTTCCCCTTGTCCTGTCATTAGTAATTAGAGAGAAGAGACCAGCACCAGCCTCACTACAGCCTCCTTTTAGGTAGTTGTAGAGGGCAATAAGGTCTCCTCTCAGCCTCCTCTTCTCCAGACTAAACAAACCCAGTTCCCTCAGCTGCTCTTCATAGGGCATGTTTTCCAGACCTCTCACAAGCCTTGTTGCCCTTCTCTGCACCCGCTCCAGCACCTCAATGTCTTTCTTATACTGTGGTGACCAAAACTGGACACAGTACTCGAGGTGCGGTCTCACGAGTGCCAAGTACAGGGGCATGATCACCTCCCTCCTCCTGCTGGTCACACCATTTCTGGTACAAACTTGGGTTTATTAGTATAATTTATTACCAATCAAACTGGAGTAGAATAATGAGAAATAGAATCAATTTTAAAACACTTTCTGCCCATCCCTCCCTTCTTCCTGAACTTGACTTTACTACTGATTTCCTCTACCTCCTCTCCCCCAGCAGCACAGGAGGATGAGGAATGAGGACTCCAGTTAGTTGATCACATGTTGTCTCTGCCACTCCTTCTTCCTCAGGGGAAGGACTCCTCATTCTCTTACCCTGTTCCAGTGGGGATCCCTCCCACAGGGTGCAGTTCTTCAGGAACAAACTGCTCCAGCTTGGGTCCCCTCTGGGGTCACAAGTCCTGCCAGCAAACCTGCTCCGGAGCTGGCTCCTCTCTCCATGGGTCCACAGGTCCAGCCAGGAGCCTGCTGCAGCACGGGCTTTCCACAGGGTCACAGCTTCCTTCAGGTGTATCCACCTGGACCAATGTGGGGTCCTCCATGGGCTGCAGGTGGACATCTGCACCACCGTTAGCCTTTATGGGCAGCAGGAGGACAGCCTGCCTCACCATGGCCTTCACAGGCTGCAGAGGAACCTCTATTCCAGCCCCTGGAGCACCTCCTTCTTCCTGTTCTTCACTGACCTTGATATCTATAGTTGCTTCTCTTACATATTCTCAATCCTCTCCTCTGGCTGCAACTGCACATTTTTTTTTTTAACTCCTTCTAAAAAGTATTATCCCAGAGGTGCTACCACTGTTCCTGATGGGCTGGGCCTTGGCCGGCCGTGGGTGCATTTTAGAGCTGGCTTGCATTGGCTTTTTGGCTTTATCAGACACAGAGGAATATATCTGATACGTGAGAAGCTTCCAGCAGATTACCACAGAAGCAACACCTATGGCCCTCTCAGTACTGAAACCTTACAAGCAAATCCAGTTCAAAGATTTACCTGTTTCAAGCATAGTATTTTGGACCTCAGAGAAAAAGTAGTAAAGCAAGTATCTAAGAACAGCTGAAGCTATTCCTGCATCACCTTTAATTTTTAAGCAGTTGGTGAAACAGTGAATTAATTAAAACTGCTGAGCCATCCCTAACCTATTTTTTCCCAAAAAGTTTTAACAACTTTAGTTTGCAAAAGAAAAAGGTAGAGATCTCTTATTCTGAATATTTTTTTCCATTAATCTAGAGGGACCAGAAGTATTATGGTAGGCTTCTAAGGGGCTAATGTACCTGAAAGGATGGATTGTCATATATTACTGTGCTAGGTTCACTGCCCCGAGTTAAGCTATCTGTCTAATTTGAAAAAACCTAGTAAAGTAAGACTCTTACACAAAAATCTACATCCCTGAGGATAGATAATGCTTCCTGAATGCCTTACAGTTTTGCAGTGTTATTTTATACAATTTCCCCCCCTCGCTTTCAGTTTCTCTAGACTCCATACAGAATTCTGTTAACAACACCTCTTTATTATTATTTGTCAGGAATGACTGCTCAGCTGTGCTAGAATTAGCCCTCAAGATTATCTCTGAAGATATTACAATCTACAAGATCTACAGAAAAAGGACCAGATACAGCATGAGGAACAGAGCATGTTCACATATATATTGCCACAGCAATAAAAGACACAGATCTGAACATGCCCACAAAGGAAAAGTTGTAGGGACCCTTATTGGAATTACTGATTCCCTTTTCATTCTGCAAGATGTACACCAAAGCTGGCCTCCACATATTTTGCATGCTTATACGTCCGTGTTATATTCTTTGCTTGGGAACTTTGGAGCCATTAGGCTTGCACATACTAGTGAGGCCAAGATCAAGTCTCTATATCCAAGACCCTGGGAAGTCCAGTCAAGGACTCAAAAGCATTTACTTTCTTCCACTATACTTTGTCATCTGAGGTCCTCAGCTGCGGTTGAGGAGGAGACAACTAAGAAGGTGTGTGTAAATATTACCTTTTTTTTCCTTCATCTTCAGCATCTCAATGCCCTATCTCCTGACAGCTCCACACTGAGCATGTGTAGTGCCTGTCATAACACTAGCAGCAGGAACATAAGCCCTTCACAGGAGATGCTCAGATGGCTTCATGCCTGTGATTCTTCCCCATTCCTGCCTCAAAGCCAGAACATTTTTCCAAAAGCTGATTAGATGGTGTAGTGCCATCTTCCTCCAGGAAACAAGTCACTAACACTAGTAATAGCTCTCTGGACAAACACTCACAAGTTGGGTGCCTAATGACAAAGCATGCTGCACTTTTCTAACTGGATAAGGGAAAACTCACATACGAGAGGAGCAATTCCAAAGAATCACTTGTGTTTCTGAGGAATCTTTCAAAAATACTATTTATAGGACTTAAAATTGCCCTCTTTATTGCCTGTTTTTAAACCAGTAACTATGAGATCAATGACATTTTAATTTTCTAATTCTTTATACAGGATCATTTGGCTGAACAAAAACAATAGAAGTTATCTAGTATAATCCCCAGTCATTAAATCGTTTTGAAACACCACCAGCTGTGGAGACTCCATAACCTGCTCAGGTCACACATATAAAATTTCCATAATTTCCCTAATGCTGTATTTTAGAACTCAGATCATTTTTGTTACACTCTCATTATTTCATTCCAAATGGATTCTATTTTTTCTTTAAATGAAACACCAAAAACTGAATACATAATTACAAATGATGTTTTGTCAGTTATGAGCATATATATATATATACACATACCTATACACACAAAAATACAAAAGGTCCAACCAACAATTAAGGCACAAGAAAGTATTGAAAAATGTCTGAGTGTGATGAAATTTAATAAATCGCTTAGTTGGATTCATATGGATTCACCTGAACAATTACTGTTTGGAAATATTCAATACAGCTAATTGATTCCAATGATAAACGAAGCAACTACCTCATGGGTATTAGTATGCAATTAAAGAATTTGATAATCATGGAGTACTGTCAAATTCTGTACTATGATACTGTGACAGAGAGGCTTCATTGTAGGGTTCTAGCTAGAGATCTATTTGAACTTCACTCGCAGGTCCAATACATGGACTTCACTTCAAAGTTCAAACTATCAGTTTATTAGAACTACACTTACAGGTCTAATATGTCACAATGAAGGTTTTATGGATACAATGGAAGAAGGCACTATTTGAATTAGAGAAAGAGACAACAACACAACAATCCACAAGATACACTATTTCAGAACTGAAGTGATTTCCAGGAAAAATGTACTAGTACTGATTTAAGAAGCAAGTTGGTAACAATAGCAATCCTAGAGTATGCCACACATGTCTTAGTCACTTACCGTCTCTCAAGTAAGGGTTCTCAGTCCTGGGGGAAGATGTCCTTGTTTGACATCTCCAATATGGGGAGAAGAATCTCCTACAGTCCAGCTGTACAGTTGGTAAAAATTCTCTCCATAAATTCTGCCCCAAGTCTTACAGTTTTTAGAGGGTAAGGATGGGATGTGGGGGATAGAGGCATGCTTGAGGGGATTCGGACTATCTAGAATGTTTATCTTTGGTGGTATGATGAGATTTACCCTTATCTATCATGGGGGCCCTCTACTAAGCGTATGTTAACTAGCATACCAGTGACCCATTCAAATTAACGAATCTTGATACTTAGCCAGATTAACATATTTCACACATATATGATTTACTCAGCCAAATTTAACACATCTCAGGAGTGGACAGTGGTTGAATATGAGATTCAGGGCAAAATGTTTTTTTATCTGGGCTTTGGTTCTATTCTGGTTTTGGTCCTTTCCCTGCTGTTTGACCCTAAAAAAAAACCAAACCAAAAAATATACCTCTGCTGAAAGGAATATACTGTTTGTTGTCTGGGTAAGATAGATGGGGTGCTTTTGAATAACCTGCACAAAACTAGTGCAGGCAGCACACCATTACTGAAAATTTTAAAAGTCACTGTTCTTCAGCAAGCCATCTCCAATTAGTAACTTCTGCGAGGAGGCGCTGCTGCTCTGGGGATCTATGTTACTGCTTTGCCATGTGATCAACAGACTGGTCTTTATGTGTAGATTGCCAAGCATAATTAAGAATAGTAAAAGAATTCTTTGATGCAAATATGAGCCCACAGTATGTAGTATTTAAAACTCAGTATTTCCAGGTATAGCAACATTTTTTTTCCCCTGTGGAGCTTCAGTCAGTAATTTCTTGGTCTTTTATTTCAGATATACACAAAAAAACTTCCAACAAAATGCTTAGTCATTGCTTCTATTCTAAGATCTGAAGTCATGTGCACAAGTTTCACATCAATTAATCTTGGGCTTCTGCATAAATTTAATGTTTTTCTTTGTAACACTTAATAAGCTTCTATAAATGCATAAACATGTTACCAGTGTCTGTCTTTTTTACCTCTACTCTGTGACAGCAGAGACCTCAAACCACACTCTCTTGGTGTATGTGACAGAAGATGGTCTAAAGGAAGAATATTAGAAGCTCTTCCCCCTTTTATGTCATCCATTTGACTGCAGCATCCCTTTGTACACTGATACACTGACTGTGTAGGTCTGTCCAGCCTTGACTTTTTCACAGTTCACTAATACCAGGATCTCTATTCTCAGTGATGACCAGGTTTTCAAAGAATGTCTTCTGTTGTGTTCCAGATGGTGGTGGGAACCTAATTAACCACAGCTTAGAGTTAAATATAGTGAGAGACGACTTAGAGTTTGCTGTATTTCCTCTTCTGGCAAGCCTGCTGCAAACCTTTCTTCCTGCTTCACACAAGTGCTAGTCTTGCCAACCTCAGTTCTTTCCTGATCTTTGCAAGTATGTGTTGTACATCTTCAGAGACTTCATTCTCCACACACAGGAGCCTATTTCAAGCAAAACTAGAATTTTCTCCTGGAATAATACCACAGCTTGAGGTCTATCTTTAGCTTGTTTGAGCCTTGCTTGTGCAGGTGAAAACGGAATTTTAAACTAAATTGATTTCCAATTCTAGTGATCCCTGAGCTCTCACACACAGAAACTTGACCAAATTATTTAGTGTCCTGCAGGGATGGTAGCATGTGGGGCCGATACCAAAGCTAGAGATATTACCATGTGCACACAAGAGCTTCAACAGACTATGTTGTCCAAAAAGCTGAAGTGCAGAATAAAAATATCTGTAAGCTCTGCTTGCTGGGTATTTTTGTTTTGTGTGTAGAATGCCAGGAATCTCAAGGACTTCCATCTAGAAAAATGCCTGTATCAAATGCCAAAGGTTGTATTACATTACTGTGCCTTCCCTTAAAAAAAAACCCCAAAATATCTAAACTATTCAGATGACCTACTTGGCACATTCTGTCAGTGCACGTTGTAGCTCTGAATTGAGCATTCCCAGAAGAGCTGAATGTAGCTCTCTTCAAATTTCTGTCAATCCATCCTAGTCAGCTGAACTCTGTTGTTTATTTTGCTTTTCTTCAAAAGTTTATTCAGTGTATGCACTCTTCACAAAGGTTGACTAAGCCAGAGGTTTTCTGCCTTTGCTGATGCTTAACAAGCAATTCTATCAATTGCTCTGTCCACCAGGCTGCTCTCTCTCCTTGTCACCATTTTGTGAAAGGCAAACATGAGGTAATAGAGACTGAGTCCTTTCCTCTGACTGTCCCAGTCCACTGAAAATTCTCCTGGTAATTTTCAAGAGACATTTGCTGATTTTCCCCTTCGTCTTAAAAGGGACTGGCAATTTAGCTAAAAAGCTTCTAGAAAATGAAGTTTGTCTGCTGCCATAGAAAAGCCTTTCTATTTTCTCTATATTTGCCCTTACAACTTGACATATCTGAAGTAAAGAGGAAAACATTAGCCTGCAAATTAATAATTTCATGTAAGTTTTACATCCTTTATTATTTATAGAATATTAGAGGCAAGCATGAGGCTTTAACTGTAAACTAAAAGATAATCTCTTTTCTTTGAATGCATACATTCAAATTGGACATTTTTATAAATATAGTAATCTAAATATCAAGACTGGAGACTAGCGTAAGAAAAGTACTAAGAGTAAAAGCAACACAAGCACACCTGCAGCCTGACCTTCTTCCTGACCTGTTTACCTCAAAAAGACATCATGTTGGTGAGTGAATCTCCCTCACACAAGAGTTTTATGTATCGTGCTGTGACAGATCTCAGACGCTCTGAATTGAGTTATGAATACTGCACATTGGCAAATACTTTGAGCTGTTTACAGTGTGAATATATTGAGATACCTCAACTAAGATATCTGTGAAACAGGTAGGAGGCAAAAAAAAAAATAAATTAAGATCTACTAAAGGACAAAGTTAGAATCATTGGCTGAGAAAAATATGTCTCAGCCTCTTCATTATACATGCCCAGAGTGATGTAAAGCAGAAACCAGAACAATCTATACACTACAAAACAGACTTGAAAAAATTCTGGTTTCTATCTCAAGAGAAAGTCATGTGAGAAACCAAGCATGAGTGTGGCATGCAGAGGCAACAAAAATACAATAAAAAAGACAGTAAGTATTTTCATATAGATTTTTTTTCTTTGCTATAATACAGTTTTGAATCTTCCTTTCTACTGCAAAGTAAATAAAGCAGAGTACAAAAATAAGACGACCCACAAAGGAATGATGTGGTATCATTTCTCTTCAACAGCCATTCTGTGCAAATGATTCTAAACTTCTCCCTTATGGGGACATACCTAAGAACAGAAGAACAATAAATTTGTCTCTGAACATAGAACAGCACAGCTCTGCGATCAGAAGCTTTCTCTCAGATCTCAGGAGCCAATTACACTCCAATCCAAATCATTTAGTAACTTGGAGCTACGCAAACACTATACATGTCTTATACAGAAAATGCAAAATAATACCTTCAAGGACAAAAAGGGGGAAAGTTGTGAACCTAAAGAGAATATAGAGATTAAGATTTGTTACACAGAACAGTGAATATCCTTAGCTGTGAAAAGCAAAAATGCCAAAACACAGGTGTGTTCTTGTATCAAGAATCCAGGTACATATACATCTCCCCAACTCAGACCTAGAGCCATCCTAGACCTTCTAGAAAGGTCTTCATCCATCATGAGTAAAAACCTGAAATCTTACATCATCTTTTTAGGCAGTGACAGAATATATACTTTTCAAAACTAAAAGTATGATAGAGGAATCTTTAGAGAAGACAAGAAAGAATACAGGATTGGTGAAGAAAACAGAAAAGTCTCCATGAATTTAATTTGTTTGGACAAAAAGAGAAGGTGGAAAAATTACTACACTACAACGGGACAACATACTAATCGAAAATAAAAATTCTTTTTACTAGAAATCAAGATTTAAATGAAATTTGTGGAAATTAATTCAGACTAGAAATAAGGTACATTGAATATCAACATTCATTAAAGTACTAATAAAATTTGCTAGGCACTGTGATGGCAGTCACAGATTTGAAAACAGGGTGTTTTTTTCCTCCCCAAATATATAGACTAACACAACATGAATCAACTTGTCAAAACCACAGCCAGACACCCTTCTGTAGACAACAGCTATTTCTTCTGTCTATGTAAGCAAGTGTTAAATTTATCATTGTGAACTGAAAAATCTAAAGGTCACATTATCTCTATGTAGCATTCAACATTAAATATCAGAGAGCATAAAAGTCAAAAATACTTCCCAAATGGCTCTGAAATGCTGAGAGATTGCACAAAGAATGATGATTGCCAAAATAAAGGTATACACATATTTATGTTTCCTTTATTAATGTCCTCATTAACCATTTTAACTTTTTCCTTGAAAATTTAATTCCAGATTTAGGAAAGTAACATTGTGTGATAAAAGCAGTGAGTACCGAAAATAAAGACCGTGAAGTTAAGCAGCGTATAGTCACACAGTATTTTGAAATTACATCTGAAATTTCCTTGGGAAAATTAATAACAGAAGTTAGTCATCTCTAATGCCTGTGATTATTGCCTTTGGGAATGCTCAAATATCACAATATCAGGGACATGTTATGATCTGAAACGAAGAAAAAAACCACACCAAAAATTATTGGAAATTAGGAGAAACAACAGGCCAGTGCAGGGTGACCAAAATAGGACTAAGTCAGTGACTGTAGAACATGGAAAGAAAAGAAATGCAGTGGAAAAAGGACACTAAAATGAAAGCAGATTAAGATCTTCAAAGGTGAAGACCTCTAAAGTGAATTCAGAGAAATTAGGCAGTGTTAATTAAGCAATTAGAAAGGTTTTTGAGGAAGACAATCATAGGAAAATAGAATATTTTAGATGAGTTTGAGGAGATACAAATAAAGTAGAGAGATGATTTTTTCCTTCTGAGACTTAAAAGACACAGCAGAAACCTCAGTACTGGAAGGAAGGCAGACACCTCTGCTTTTTCTCTATAATGTACAAGCTTTGAGTGTTTTCACAAGTAAGCTAAAGCATAGTAATGCTAAATAATGGCAGGAAAGTACAAATATTAAGGTGAATACTTAAAGTAGGAAGTTCTATTTCCTTGAATTTGAATTATTAGCTATACACTGGCAAAGAGATGGATACATACATAAATGTTTTAACTCTATAAAAGAAGAGAAAGGCCTGAGGCAAAGCTGGAGTTTGAGAAGTCACTAGTACAGACATTCTAATCAAAGCTTTCACAAGAGATAATGTAAGCAGTAGGGAAAAAAAACCCCAAAACACTGGCCCACGATAAAAAAACTATATAGAGAATTTCAGTACTACTCATCATCAAGCAACGCCTACGATAGATTTATATCATTAAAATGTGCATATTGATGCAGAGCTTAAAAAACAAACATTTGGATGCAGAGCTAATTCTTATTTGCACAGCACATTTACACAGTATTGACTGTGGAGGAAAAATCAAATACATAGTTATAAAGGGCGAGATCAAATACCACTCAGACTCTACCACTCACTGTGTGTCTCTACAGTTTTAGATATGCCGTTGTGATGCCTTCCTGCCAGTGCAAATGACACTGCATAAAGCAGACAAACGTTGACCATGACCAGCACTGCATCCAGCATATTTTGACAGTAGTTGAGTCTGACATTAAAAAACAGCTCTTCTATTAAGCAGACAATCCTGTTTGCAGTTACCAGTTCAGGCCTACATGTAAGCCATTTCAGAAGTGAAGGGTGGGCATTTATACAAGGATACATGTTGCCTCATGTACAGAACAGAAATAACCATGTTTTTCTGTCTCTCCATAATATTAAAAGCTCAGTACAAGAATATTCTTACCACATTTCTGCCACAATAGGACATTAAGGCTATTACAAAGTAAGAGTTTTGTGAGTATACAGTTCCTAGATATGGGAACTGAAAATATCCAGTCATATTGGGTCTCAGACACTCGTTTGCCTAACTCCCCGAGTGACAGCTTGATTTGATTGATAGGGCTTGAATTGCCATTACAACTGAGAATGTTAAATTGCAACAAATTCTGTATGCAAGTTATAACTCACTTTATTCAATTCTGTTAGGAAAAAAAATTAAATTTTGAGATTTTCTGTCACATAATAATAAGTATGTAGAATATAACTACTTCACACGCTTGTCGTTTTTTAAGATAAAACACAACGAGAGCAAAGCAAACCAAGTGAGCGAGAACAATACAGTCCCAACTGAAGACGTTCTGCGCTCTTAGGAATCTTATGTTAAATATAAAGAATAACCTCCAAAATTTCATATAAGTTGGAAATGACAAGAACAGAATTAAGACAAGAAAATGTTTATTAATGTATTTGACTACTTGGAATCCAATATCACACTGACAGATTATTTGCATTTTATATATATATATGTATAAAAATATATACACACACAAATACATATATACCCCCACACATATATTCCACATGCTAGTGCAATGGAGTATGGGAACAGATCAAGAGGTGATTCTCCCCCTTTACTCTGCTCTTGTGAGACCCCACCTCAAATACTGCATCCAGTTCTGATGTCTCACCATAAGAGGGACATAGATCTGTTAAAGCGTGTTCAGAGGAGGGCCACAAAGATGATCCAGGGGCTGGAGCACCTCTGCTATGAGGACAGGCTGTGGGAGCTGGGATTGTCCAGTCTGGAGAAGACAAGACTCTGGGCGGACCTAATAGCTGCCTTCCAATACATGAAAGGAACCTAAAGAAAGGCTGAGGAGGGATTTTTTACAAAAGTGTCCACCTATAGAACAAGGGAAAACGGATTTAAGATAAAGGACTACAGAACAAGGGAAAACGGATTTAAGATAAAGGAAAACAGATTTAGACTGGATCTTAGGAGAAAGTTCTTCAGTATGAGGGTGGCAAGACTTTGGAATAAGTTGTCCAGAAAAGTTGTGGCTGCCCCCTCCCAGGAGATGTTCAAGGCCAAGCTGAACAGAGCCTTGAGTAGCCTGATCTAGTTGCGAAGCGTCCCTGCCCATGACAGGGAGGTTGGATTAGATGATCTCTAAGGTCCCTTCCAACTTAGGCCATTCTATGATTCTGTGATTCTATGATTTAGGAGTTGTAATGTAGGCATATGTGTTTAGAATCCTCTTTCCCCATCACAAATTAATTCAGTATTTCAGATGTTTATTATAATACAGAAATAAAAAAGTCAACATAATTTAATTTGTTGTTACAGATAATATTTTAGCTTGCATTGTTCCACCTAAAATGTGGGATTCCCCTTAAATTATCAGCCATAGTCATTCCAGGGTGAGAAACTCATCTTCTACACCTAAACGTGTCTTCCATTCAAATCTAAACAAAACTTATACAGAATAGGGGCTTTTCAAATTACCTCTCCAAGGCCCCTTCTAGCATTGCTTAAAAACTGACATTCTCTGTCAAAAAAATGTATTTTAAAGCATTTTGAAAGTTTTTCATACCTTCACAACACTGGACTTCTAAAATTTAAAGTACTGCACCTGCTCAGAGTACACTAGTAACCTCAGCAAATGCAAAAGGTGTCCTTTTTCTGACATCTTGCTTTGACTAATCAAATTTCTTTGTGTAGAAGGTAGCTTTCCATATTCTAATTAATCACCGTGATCTAAATATCTGTGCTTCACATGCCCACATAATCCTGACACCTTACCATTATATCAGTTCTACAGAGGACTCCCTGCGCTTTGTGATGAACTGGATGTAAAGACTTGTGACTTAATATGACTTTTAACTTTACTAACTTTGATCATCTGAGAATTCTCACGATGCAGGCCATCATCCTATGAATAATCACTCTCTCTATTTGGAAGACCTTTATCAGTCTCCTGTAGTTTTCTTACTAAAACATACTGCTTTGATAAGTCTTTAATAGCTAATATTAAAAGTCCCATTTGTATCTTGTATTTTTTATTTATGCTAAGGGAATGCCTTAATCTGTCCCTGGAAATCAGGAAACAAAACTCTGCATGTCTGGAGGTCTAACCTACCAATGGGTTCCAAAGTTAATTTGATACTCTAGTATAAAATTATTTCTTAATTCAGATTGTTTTGACCTAGTCAACTCAAAGCAATTTGATTTTTTCCTTCTAATCTTTCAGTTTAGAGTAGTTAAACTTCTGCTTTGAAACAAAAATCCACAAAGAAGGAAGGACAGGGAAAAAAATGTCAGGCTAATATTAGGTAAGTCATTATATGTTTTCTAATCATTCCTCCAGGAATTAAGGGTGATTAACTTTTCAGGAAACTCAGAAATACAGACCGAGCCATATGAAAAAAAGCTAAGAACATCACAGGAATATTCATTCTTACTCAAAACTGTTGGCAATTTTTTTTTCCTTCTGCTCCCAAGCCTCACTCAGATTCATCCTCTGGAAAACTTTAGATTCTAGTGCCCTTTATTTGTTAAATAAATCAATGCTTCATATACCTTCCTGGAGTCTTTTCTTTCCTTGGGCACAAGATATACTTCTAATGAAATAATGATGTTAGAGTTGAGACTAAAAATTTGGTTTTATTTTATTTTTTTCTTCTTCCCTACTTCCATCTGTCTCTCTCAATAGTGCTATACAAAAGATCTGGGATAAGAGTGCCTGACGAACACGGTCATGCTGCAAGAACTATGTAAGATGTTTGTAAGTAGGCTTTTATATACAAAGCCACACAGGTAGCAGCAGTGTGGTTTCCTAGAAAATAATTTTTCACCTAATTAAGTGCCTAATAATCGTCTAATTATGTGCCAGCCCAATACTAGTGGAATCACCCACAAAGATTAGAAGAAACTCCATTCTATGTGTAAAGACTTCTTGCCAAGGCTGCTGTTTCCACCCACCGTAGTGTATTTTTGACACGTGGACACTAGTTCATTAAGGTCAATGATTCATTTTACATAGTCCAGTAAACAGCCATCTTAATGAAATTTTTTCGCTGATAGTCCATTATAGCTGGCATAATAAACACAGCTGACTAAAGTATTCCAGTGTTCAGTGAACAATGATAAAAGTGTCTATTAAGGGTATGCAGCTATGCCAAATACAATCATATATAATCAGCTGCACCAGAAAAGCCTGTTGACACACTGGACAATATCATCAGTCAGATGATGCATCTGCTACAAGTGGCAGCTGTTGTGTTCTGGAGTATAGACAATTAGACACAAATACACTCCTTGGCCTATTTGCAGCACTCAAGCATGCCATTAGCTGACACCTGTTAAGCTGTAATCCCTATATTTGTGATATCTACTCATCACAGTTATTGAAAATACAATTTAAGATATCTAAAGACATGGGATTTTTATAAACAACAGTGAGCATAACAGCAATACCACATCTATTTCTGGACTTTGTTATAGGAGAAGCTCTTTGAATAGTTCACAAATGATCAGGCTAAAAGCACCAAATGTAGTTACATGTAATATACTATGTACTACGGTGTAAAATTTATACATAATTACTGATGTAGGAAACAGCAATATTGCAAATAAAAGCACATACCTTTTGTAAAGAAATATCAAATACGTGGACAGCAGAAAAAACTTTGCGTATATTGTTACTAAAAACATGAGCATAAATCTTTGCCTTTGGCATAAATACTTATACATGAAGTGAACTTATTATTGGCTTTTGCCTTATTATCTCACTCTGGATTTTGCTTCATATAAATATATCCGGTGATAATTTTGATTGGATTATCAATCCTCCGATTTTCTCCGAGTTACAAATTTTTCTTGTATTGAGGAAATAATCCAGGGGTTTATCAAACTATTTTTTATATATATGCATATATATAAGAAAAATATACTACTGCAGATGTCTTTTAAAGACAAAAAGTTATTAAACAATTCTTCTGCAGTCTAGAAAATAACATGCTCAAGCAATTTAGGATAAATTATGAAATCATATCTGAATGCTAAGGTTCTGCATATCATACTCAAATTCCTAAACTCTTTAAGTCTGTTCATCATTGTTTAAAAACTATGGCAACAGTTCTTGTATAAAGCAATGAGGCAGACATGGATAAAGAGCACACACTTAAATATTCTTAAAAATAATGACAAATCTCTCTAACCAATTTTTCTCTCTCTTTCTGACAACTATTCTTGCCAAGCATGGAAGAGAAAGAAGAGTTTTTGCATAAAATCTAGTCACATAGGATATCAAAAACATGTCTCCCAAGGTACTATGAATATGTAATGCCTTACTTTAATAACTGTAAAAGCTGTTAACTTGCTAATTGAAAATTTGCTCTCCCTTGGTTTTCTATTTTTAAAGCATGATGGGAGACATCAGGTTGACACCACTAGAAAAACAATGTTCTTCCCTTTAAAGCTTGCGATGTTTCTGAAGATTTTTTTTTAACTTCATCTAGATTTCTTGAGGGTTTTTTTAAAAGATAATTCAGAAAACTCTTAAGAGTGGATACAAGGCATTAAAAAGAAAGCTGTTTCTAACCACAGCACATTATTTTAGTATGCACTTTTTTTTCCCCCCAAAAATGAGACTGAGTCAAGATCATAGTGTAGGAGGTACAAAGTCATTTACTGATGTTCACACTGGTCACTTAGCTGTTAACCCTATGAGTAGTCTCACAAAACTCACTGAAGATTGTTGCCTACTAACAGTTAAAGACTTGTGTCTTTATTCATAAGACTGGAACCTTAGTAAAATGCTGAGAGAGGGCAAAGTACTTATGATGGTCTCTAACAATAGAAAAAACAAACATTTGAAAATGGCTTAGCTTTTTCCATGCAGAAAACACTCAACAGTGTATTTCAGGATTTATCATGACTAGACTTTCAACAGAAGTTCAATTAAAAAAATAAAAGATACATTTTTTATGAGAAATGGGCAGAAGTTTTTATCTCAACTGAAAGGCCTACCACTCTACACTGCTGCACAGAGGTTTTATTCAACTCTCTGGAGAGTTCTCATCTTGAGAAGGCTCCAGGCACAGGGCACTTGCTGACAGACAATTCCCTTCCCTCCAGCAGTTACTTACCATGCTGCTCCACACATAATAGTGATGACCTGAAGCACATTGTGTTACAAAGCACAACAACTGCCTCAGAAGTCAGCAATAAAATGCAACACAAGAGCTAGGGATTTGATCAGAAACTAGAGCCAAATCTAGACAGGAAAGTAGAAGCCTAGCAGGAGGAAGGAACCACCAGCTGCAACAACTTCAAACACTGATTACCAAACAATAACCCAGCAGCGCCTCCTGGGGTTTTATATAGCCCTTTAAGCACCTTTTGACCTTTATAGGATTAATTGGTCAAGAAAAGTTGATAAAAGTTGGAAACCATTGCTGGAGAGACATTGGGTTAGTCAGGGAGAGAAACCTTTAACAAGACTGGTGGATCAACCAGAATTTAAGTGTTTAGTCAGACACTTGGAAAGAGAAAAATTCAGCAAACTGCCCAAAATACAAAATTTCCTCTAATATTTTCTACATGTCCATCAATATTCTCCAAGTGTAATTTTTTTTTTAAACCTCCAGTTTCACCTGCATCAAAAAAATCTTTTGAGTTTTAATTTGCTGAATGTTCAGAGAGCAACATAATTTATATGCCAGTTGAATATGCATGATGGCTTTTATTGCAATAAACATTTTAGGAATTTGAGGATAAGCAAACTAAACATAGAAAAATAATTACCAGGAAAGGAGGAACTGTGAATGAAAGTTATTTAAAGCTGGATTTTGCTCAACAGTAAACCCATCAAACATAACTAAAAATGCTTCTTCAGTGGTATGTCTTTAATACAGGTATGGAAAAGGAGAGCAAAAGGTCCAGTGATCTAAGAACATATTTTTCTTGCTTTCTAGCACAATTTGATTCATGTGCTTTGGGAAGAGTAGTCACACGCACCTGTAGAACCTCTGGGATGTTGTTGTCAGGAGAGATGAACAATGCCAGAGGAACATGTGTACCCTTTGCAGCAATACTTTGAGAATAATAGATTTAAAAAACCCTCAGTGGTCCTATTAAGGCTGCACTTTAATCAAAATGGAGCCA
Organism: Apaloderma vittatum; assembly: GCF_000703405.1. Lineage (NCBI taxonomy): Eukaryota > Metazoa > Chordata > Aves > Trogoniformes > Trogonidae > Apaloderma > Apaloderma vittatum. Next base: position 27,589 of record NW_009717853.1, read on the forward strand.
GTCTGCTGGCACTGAAAATTAAAAAGGTTGTAGAGGAATATTTATTCTAGGAGCCAGGTGAAAGCCAACTAGCACAAGAGAGCACCTGGTTCAGACTGATGTGACCCCTGAGAGGATGTGGTTAATATTCCACATGTCTCTGAAAGGTCAGGAAGGAATAAACATCACGATTACAATAAATAGAGTAGGCAAACCGGACTGCTAGCCAGGCCAGCTGACTGTTTTTTGCCATGTCAAACAGTGGAACAAGGGCAAAATTTACAAGTACTTCTGTGTCAAGACAACAAGCCTAACACAGAAGATGACGATGGTACTGGGGATATTCCCACACTTAATCATTCTCCGTAGCAGATAGATCAGAGGGGCTAGAACACTGGAGAGTACATGTAAAGTACAAGACCAAATAAATTAGATGTTAGTAAGTGACAAGGGCTGGATGGGATTTATCTGAGACTTCTGGAGCATTATAATAAGAAACTGAAGAGAAGGCTAGGAAACTTCAGTCTGAAGAGTTGTTGGAAAAGCTTTTTGGAGAGCTATTATTCATCAAATAGTTGCATCAGGCCAGGTGCAGACTTAACATTAGGAAACATTTCTTTACTGAGAAGTTAGTCACTGGAAGGGACTTCCGAGAGAGGTGGTCGATGCCCCAAGCCTATCATTGTTTGAGGCATTTGGACAATGTCCTTAATAACAATTTTAACTTTTGGTCAGCCCTGAAGTGATCAGGCAGTTGGACTAGATAATTTTTGTAGATCCCTTCCAGCTGGAATATTCTATTCTCTTTATTCTAAATCCCACAATATCAGAACTAGGGGCACTCAGTGAAATTATCTGAAGATCATTTTAAAACAGAGGAAAGCAAGCTCTTATTTGGTCATCAGGTGATAAATATTTGGAACTTGCTGCCACAAAAATCAGCTGTGTCAGCACCTTTGAAAAAGCATTATAGAAACTCCTGGATAACAGATCCATAAACTGATACCAAAGGCAAGAGGCAGGGAACACAGCTGTGGGTATTAGGGGAATATGTGGGGAAGGGGCTGTATAAATTGTCCAGACTCCCATGCTGCCACTAAATACCATCCCCTGTGCCGCTGCCAGAGATTGGTCCATGATCTAGACTTGGATGCTGGTTGGGCTAAGTGCATTGACTGGGTCCAATAGGAATGCTAACAGGAAAGCTATGTAAAATGATATCTAAGGTGTTTTATTCAGACACCAATTAGGATAATTTGGTTTGGAATTATGACATATTTAAACTTGGCATATAAAATGAAACATTACTTCCATTAGGGGGCCGGTTATCTCAGTGGTTTGAGCGCGGTGCTGACAACAATGACAAAACCGAGGTCGCGGGTTCAATTCCCGCTCAGTCCCCATGTGTTGCCTGGTCTAGTCGAGAGGTGGTGTCCCTGCCCATGACAGGGAGGTTGGACTAGATGATCTCTAAGGTCCCTTCCAGCCTATGCGATTCTATGATGATCTGTTATTTTATTAAACTTGAGAATGTAAGGCCATTAATCTGAAGAACTTTCACAACACTAGTATTTACTACAGAATATTAAAGAAAGAGTCCTAACGGGTAGAAGAAGAGAAGGCACAAGCAGAGTAATTCACCAGATTGAAAAGACACAACTAAATTTTTTTTCAGAAAATTATTCTCCCCAGAGTACAGCTGACAGAGAGAGTAGTCAATTCTTATACAGCTGGTAGCCAGATCTTCCCTAACAATATCTTATATTACAGAGCTGACATTTTCATGGGGGAGAGACTGTGAAACCTGTTATTTGCTTCCTTTTCTACCTTCCACCATGCCGTGATTACTGTTTATTGCAGGTGTGAAGGAAATTCCATTCTCCATTTGTCTGAGCTCTTCTGCCCCATGATAATAAATAGGGTAGTCATGCAGCTCAGTAGCCTGTTACAATTTACAAACTAATTTCTTGTTTGTTTTTTAAATCCCTCTCCAAGACTCCAGTATTGTGGAACAGCTGGCAGTATACAGTGGCCATCTGCACTACCTTCATCTTTTGAGAATTCAAATTGATTTTCTTCAGCCTAGCATGTGGAGTTAAGGGGTGCTCACTGCTTGATGATGTGCATTCACAACATCCAACATATCTGGAAAGACAATTTTAGTACAAGACCATCAGGATGAGCAAACTGCACTTTGGCAGATGAAGTGCAGAATCAAGCTGCTTTTGCCCCTTATGTTCCGGGTAAAGGTTTTATCTGTGTTTCAAGGCTTCAGATATGGATCATTTCTAGAGCTGTATATGTGAAATATAGCCCAATGCCACCGATTCGCTTTGCTGATTGATGGCACTTATCCTCAAAGACACAATAGAGTATGTTCATCTAAAGGGCATTTTAGGACTTGCACAAAACACTTTCAACATAATAGATGCTGATATAATTCAAATTAGAAGTAAAAATGAGTATGATGCAGATAGTGCATAGAAGTCACACACGATATCCTGATATAATCAGGGAAATACTGTTCAATGCCTCTTCTCAAGAGTGGCTTTACTCAACTAAACTAAGCAAAAGTGAAATACTGTGGAATATTCAGAACGGTCTTTCACCTTCATTATTTTATAGTAAGTAATTTTTAGACCTGCAGGGTATTGCCTTACTTTGCTTGATTTATGCAGACTTACCCAGCAAAATATTTTATCATGCTCCTAATTTTGAAGTTCAGAAATTCCATTAAGTTTACTGGAATGACTCACACAGTTAAATATATATTCAGAACTTTGAAGGAGCTTAACCTAAGTGTTAAGTATAGTGACAAAACTGCATTCAGGATAAATAAATCGAAAGGATAAGCTGATATGCATTAAACAATAGAGCAAAAATACATGAACTCTGTACAAAAAAAAAAATGTTCCAAACATCAAGAAGTATATCTCCCTCATACAAAGGATATGTGAGACAATGAAAAACAACATAAAATATGAAAAGGATTAGCATGTAGCTTAACTTATTTTCCAGATTAATTATTTAATAGAAAAGTTCAATAAATTGAAGGTGCACATTTCATGGAAGTTTATACTAAAGAATTTTATTTACGTTTATTTAGAAATTGATATAACTTAACTTGTCATACTTCACAATGTGATAATACATTATTTACTTCTAAAAGGGAATAATACACCATTTAGAAATTTTTCTTTGGAATGTAAATACTTTGTCATTGCAATAGTCTAACTGAAGTGATATTTGTTAGGCAAACTGTACAGTGTCAAATTTAATTGTTTACTTGTTAGGTTTCCTAAAAATAGATCAGAAATCAACTGAAATGATACTGTCCTGTCACATGTAAGACAATGAGATTTAAATGTATTTTTCCCTTTCAGTTCTCAGAAACATATGGCCATTAATAAAGTTTTGTGGTTTAGATATATAATTTAAATCTCTTTAAAAGTACATAATGTACTATAGTTAAACAAAAAGACAAAACCCACATTATATTAAAGCCATGCAAGATTTTGGAAACTGGAGGTAAATAAACAAATCATTTTAAGAAGTAGCTCCAGGAATCTGGTTAATTTTGTGGTGACTTGCTCACAAATGTAAGCTAACATGCATGAGAAGAGACGTTTATTATCACAGCACTGTAGAAATGATAGGTGTAGTGTCCTAGACTTTCTCAAAGAGAAGTTGTAGTACCAATACCTTAATATCAGAATTTTAATAGGTCTACTGTAGTCCAGCAGCTTATGCTAGGAAACTTGAAGATGAAGTGGCGACAGTCATCATAGAGAATAAATACCCTTGTGTAAAATTTGCTTTGCATATGATATAATTCATAAGTAGAGATATAAATTACTGCTTTACAAGGTGATATATGAAGAGGACTCATCTGGGCTCTAAAACTGCGATGTGTGACATGGGTATACATAAATGTATTATGTGCTTAAAAAAACTCAAGAAAAACAAAAGCTTTGTCTGGTCCAATACTTTAGCTGGTGGATCTACCTTTCACAGCACAAAGAAGCTGCTGGTATTTCAGAAATGCTTGTAAGCAGGTCTGCTTTCTTATATATTTTAATGTTTGTATACACATTTATTTAGTTCTGTGAAACGAATCACAGTAGAAGTCAATGCCTGCTCCGGGATGCTGTTTGGAGGAAAAAACAACATCAAAAATCAAAATCAACCAGCAAACCTTACAATTCAGATGCTCTTACCTCAAAAAAACTCCACTTCTAAAAAAAAAAAAAAGATCCCACCCATCTGTAGTCTATTTTCCATTTCCTAACTCTTGTAAGCTAATATAAACCTCAGTGACTCCCTTCTAGGACTGTCCTTTTGTACATAAAACATTTTCTTCTATACAGCTACCATAGCTTACAGGATCCACAGCTGTACCTCTCATCATGACCAGAGTTAGTAACAGAGGTTTTCTAATATTGTCTATACTATCTCTTTTTTATGCATAGTACATTTCTGGCCGTGGAAATTATTTCTGTATCAATAGTATCCTGAAGCTTTTCCTCTGTTTCCTGTGCTTTGGGCATGATATATTTGAAGAGGCCAGAGAGGGTAAGAGAAATTTTAACACAAAACAGTCTTCCCTTTTAAGCCATAAACCTCTTCTAGTACCACTCTCTTGCTTCCTTTTCCCATGCTTTTATTCTGTTTCAATGCTCTTTCTCTAATTTTTGGTCCTATGCTTTCTTTCTCCCCCTGCATTTTGCTGCACCATAGTGGTAATGGTTATCCCAAGCAATAACGCACTACCTATAGCAATGAATAATGCTGGCTTCAGGAACTGTGATCAGATTTTTCTCTCCTCTTTACACTTAAAAATAAGGATTACAGTAAGTCTAACAATAGACTGTGCAACAAAAATCAACCCCAAACCCCAGTGGTAAGGATTCATTTCCCTTATTTAACTCCCCAGTGGAGGAGAGAAGGGAAGGGAAGCTGCATCATCCACAGAGTCTCTTTAGAAGTGACTGAGAAGACCAGGAATATCAAATCTATTGCTTACAGAAACAGCACAAGGAGAACATGGGGCTGAAAAATGAAAAGGCAGTGGCAGCATAATTTTGGGGTTTTTCTACCAGTTCCTTTCATGACTCATTTTGGACATTTGTAATTTGTTAATTTGGTTTTGACAAAAGAGTGAAAACTGCGTAGTCATTTAGAGCATTCCTTGTGTGGGAGTCAAAGTGGTACCTGTAGTTAGAAATGGGAACAATTTTCAGAGGGAAAACTATACTAACGTTAATGATGAATTTTAGAAATAGTGTAAGAAGTCACCAGCCATAACACCTCTTTTGTACAAACTTCTAATGAACATTTTAAGCCTAATTCAAAGACATGGACTTTCTCCATGTTTTCTATGGTCTTTACCGGTGTTTGAATCCACCTTGCTCTACTGGCCTATTTTGAGCTCCTTCTACTGTAAATAGAGATACATGTGCAAAGAGAGAGTTCACTGTCACTTTCTATTTGAGAAGCACAAAATTTATACCTAGGTTGCTACTTTTCTCCTTTCCAATAGCATTTTTAAAAAGGATCAGGAAAAGAAAGGAAAAAGAAATTTCTCTGGATATAAAGACATAAAAATGATTTATCTCCACCTTTAGCTTCATTTCTCTGAGCTCCTGTTACACCTAGGGAGAAGCCTAGGGACTGTTTTTTTCACTTAAATAAAATCCAGCTTTCAACTATGTTTCTATTATGTAGGGTTTCAACATGGCTAATTTGGATTTACTGCCTACATACCACTGTCCTACCCACTCCTGTGCAGATCAAAAACTCCACTGCCTTTTCGTCTGTCTGTCCAAGGTTATTGTAATGCCATGTTTTGTTCATCCTGGGAAGCATGGAGCTGGAAAATCTCCTGACTGTTGTCTTCATAACATCAAACTCTCTCCTCACATGAATACATGCCCCTGCATCTTGTTCATTTCCACCGTAGTGCAGGAGATCCTATCACAGTTGCTGCTTCTACTGCTATTATCTCCTTTATCATCAGGGCTCCCAATTTCCTGAAGACCACACAAAACCACAGAAAGGCACATCACTGTAAAAGAAATCAGATTCTTAATCTACTTAGGATGAATGAGAATGTTGCCCATGAGCTATAGGAACAATATGTTTTTAGTAGTAGGTGTTTTTAATAGATTTATGCTGTTTAACATTTTAGGTCTTTTATTTTTCTTCTGAATTTGTAAAAGTAAATAAATACATTAGGAGAGAGGGACAAACAAGAAGCTCAGTGATTTCTATTTTCAATTAATGAAAAATGTAAGAGGATAGGACAGTTGGTGCGTTTATGTTATGGTATTTTAAATACATTCATTGAATGACAAAACCTATGAGAAACTTAAAGTTATTAAGAAGTTTATAGTCCAAAAACTTTCACTGTTCATTATAGTAAGTCAGACTAAAATTGTATTTACCTGTGTGTGTTTTTCGTCTTATGTTTTCACTTTCCCTTTGATACAGTTCCAGTAAGTTACACAGGAAGGAGCCTGATAAAGAGGTGACTAAACCCTTTCTTTTGTCTCTATTTTTGTTATTGGTGAAGAAAGAATGAGGCTAAGGCAGACAACCAAAGAGGTAAGAGTGGGAGGGAGTTTTGAGGGAGGATTTTACTTTCACTTACTGCTGTATTGTTTGGGACAATAAAACTGAATAAATATCACCCAGAGAGAAAGCAATGATGCATTTTTTTCTGAATAGTTCTGAAAAATACACTTAGAAATAGATTATCTGCTAGAAGGGAGATCTCAGTGGTGGAGAATGACTGTATGCAAGCTCCCCAAATACTACAGAGCACAGAAAACAAAATGTCTTGCCTTCAGGAATGCTTCTCTAATGCCTAGTTCCTATTCTGGAACTATTCAGCTGGAAGCTGAATTTCTTCCTCACAGGTCTCACAAACAAAGAGGTATATGTGTGATTAAAAGGCACCTTTACTTCTCCAATCAAATCATGCACTAATGAACTTTATTAAGCCAAAAGCCAACTTTATTAATATAAATTACTTCCAGTGCTTAAATATGCCAGAATTTGAGACACTGGAAGACACTCCTTAAAAAGGTCAGCTAGTCTTAAAGGTTTATATTTCCCCAAATCTGAAAGAAACTTTCTAATTTCAAATTATTTATTTATTTATTTATTAGGTAAGTAGGCTAGGCTTAATTGTGGTGAATTGACTTTAATCAGACCAGACATAAAATATATGTTTTTACCTTGGTTCCTGAAACTTTTCCTGGTCCTGACCTGTATTAGAAATGTATTAGTGAAAGATCAAATAATATTGCAAATTCAAACAACGTAATCCAAAGGTCACTTCAAACTTTCAGAAGAGACCCTGTTTTACACAGATTGCTTGTATGAATTTCTAGTCTCAGTGTGGACCGTGTTGAATCAACACTACGTTTAATGTGGATTTTTTTTTTATATACTATCTATTTATCTTTTACTGCCATTAGATTTTCCAAGAGTAGAAAGTCCAAGTCTGAATAAAATGGCTAAGAACAACTTTTCTTGCTGTATCAGCGACAGCATTTTACTCACTTCAGACTTAGCAGGAACCATATTACTGATAGTTCTGTAAAACTGTTATTCTTGTGCAGAATCTATTATTTTTTTAGGCATTATGCAGCTAGCTACCATCTGCCTACAGTGGATATTGCTGAAATCATAGCATGGCATCAAGGTGCTCCAGTGAAAGACAGATCACCCAAATGTCCACTCTGCTTTTTGCCAGAGCTCTGTGCAAGGCTTTGCTGTTAGCAGAACTGTCACTACAGAATTTAAACATAGAGAGGATTTGTTTGCATTGATGATGTCGCGGCAAGACCTTTTATGTGACTGTGTAATCGTCAAGTGGCTTGCAAACTGGTGCAGTTTAAACATAACCACAGAGTTCAGACTCACTCTTGCAAGGTACAAAGGAACTTGACTAGTGTAATGTACTTTTGCAGCAGATGAAATGCAGTAATGTAATTTTAACTTTACTAATGCTGATGTAGGAATAAAACCTTGTACTTCTTTAAAATGGGATTTACTTAATGTTAAGTATTGTGTTTAAATGCATTTTCAAACAAATTTTCGAAATAAAGCTCTAGTATGCTGTGTGTGAGGACAAAAAAGTGAAAAACAAGATTATTATCTCTAACAGAGGCAGAAGGAAATATGTATTAACTAAAAAATCTATCAAATAAAAGTATGCAGAAAACCTACAAATGTCTCTTCGGTTATCCTCCATCTTTCTCTCATCCTTAGAAAGTTTCCTGCTTGATTATTCTTGAAATGAGTTATGATATATTTCCTATCTTATGTATCACATTTATTTATGGTTATATAGTAGCAACAGATGAAAATGCTAAGACCAGGTGAAAGAAGTATAGGAGAGATTTCAAACTGACTGTGTTAGTTGCATGCTGTAAAAGTTCTAGCTCTCCAAGAAAAAGCAATTTCCAACTTCCAAAACCTTGCTATTATTTTCATAAAGCAAAGAATCCAAATAAAATAAAATATCTTAAAGTTTCAGTGTACTGCTTTTGAATAATGTTATCTACAATTATAAGACAGACAGTCCATCAAATAGAAAAAAGATTTGTTTTACATAAAGCAACAGAGTACAAAAGCACAGCTTTTGTAATTTTGGTAATATTGCAGTTTTACAAACATATTGCATAGTATGTGTAAGAAAATAGTTCCCATCTTTTTTATATATTTATATACACAATAAAATCATTAACATGAAGTTCACAAAATAAAAATGGTTAGCAGACCTTTACTAATTACTTATTGAAACAATACAACACTCAAACTTCAATCCAATTTCCATATGCATTACAGTGAATCAGCTGATAACAATTCTGCAGTCTAATGTTTGCTTTTTTATTATTATTTTTTATTTAGACAAAGATTTAGAATCTAAAAATAAAAATTAAAAATACATGGCATTAGCAACTGAATATCTTGAAAAACCTTCATTAAATCCTTCTAGACATTTATGGATGTGTCTTCAATCCAGAATTAATAGCCCTCTGCATCTAAAGTGGTTTAAAGGAATTCTGTTACCCAGAAAGCCACTGTTTTGCAAACAAAACAGTATAACTTCAGTTGAATCAAGCAATGTCTTGGCACATTTTTGAATATATACTTTTTTGTTTTCTTAGGAACACCAGAAGATCATTCTATGCATGAATAGTTAATGTAATTGCACCACACTGACAAAAAATTGGAAAAAAAGTGAACAATCTACAGCTCAAAATGCTGCACGAATCTAAACTATGTTAGAATTTCATGTTGTAATTACAACTTGTCATCTCTTCATTCCAACAGAATTAGTAGAAGTAGCAGTGTCATAGTGTTAGATATAATAGAAGTGTCAGTCTTTGGTCTTATCACTTAACCAATAAATGAACTGCGGTACAAAACCATACAGCTAACAGCACTCAGAGTGGTTGGCTGATGCTTTTATTTTTCCTTTTTTTTTTTTTTTTTAACAAGAAAGAGACAGTATCCTATAATACCATGACACAGATTTTTTTACAGAAGATAAATCTTTTGTATATATTAAATACATGTAACTAATAAGGTCTTTTCATATATCTAACTGTTGTCATAAGAATAGCTCTGAAGTAGTCAAACAGCTGCAATACCATCTTAGCATTTCCAAACAAAAATTCTAGTACAAAAAGAAGCTTTATTTGATACATGTATTCATATACAATAAATAAATAATAATATTTTAGC
>NW_009717853.1:37365-37625 GCF_000703405.1 Apaloderma vittatum
GCCACTGGTTTTGTTTTTTTTTTAAATTATGCTAATATAAATGCTTAGAAATATCCCAAGGTCTTCAATCTTTCCTTACAATTGTCACAACAGAGTGATTTGTTAAGGGGAAACTCTTACGTTAACCAGAATACGAAGTGACATCTCTTTTCTAGAATACACTATCAAAATATTCAGTCAGGTAGGCACTCTAGCTAGAAAAACATTACCTGGAGCATAATCATAATCTCATTTTTATTTTCAAAAAGTTAAAAATCCAC
>NW_009717854.1:0-12628 GCF_000703405.1 Apaloderma vittatum
GGGGATTGGACTAGATGATCTTTTGAAGTCCTTTCTAACCTTTAACATTCTGTGATTCTGTAATCTTTCCTGTTTTGGTGAGTAAAATTAAAGCTGGTATCATATAGTTTTCAGAGTGGATGTGAAACACTCATAAGAGTGGAAGTGAAACACCGAAATCCTGAAATTCCCAGCTTAACCTTTCTAACATTGCTAACATTTCTTCTAAATCAGAAAGGAATCCTAGTAATTTGAAATTACAAGAAGTTTCTTATTTGAAGTAATTCTGAAGTGGTCTTTCAAAGGTATGAGCTATAATACTGTTAATAGCTTTTAATAATTAATGAAAAAATCATCTGCATACCAGGCCCGGAAAATGAAAGTGAGTCCTTCAGTTTAAGTTACTGCTGATGCATTTCGTCACCACAAATATTCTTTGGCTCTACATAGAAGGAAAGATTAATGAAGTTTAGGAAATTTATAAGGCAACTTCTACTCCACTCTTTGTGTGATGTAAAATGTCATAGTAATAGTACATTCTTATAAACGTCTTTCACATGCTTTTTTTTTGTAGAAAAATATAGGCCTTTTTATGTGGAACCGGTCACAGGGAAAGAATTGCTGCAAGTTTTGAGGGACAGCTGCAAAGAAGAGCTGTGACAATTGCTTATAGAGACCAATTAATCGCTCCAGATTTCTAACCAGATAATCAAAAAGAAGTATTAATTCTGAGAACCCATTCATTACTTAACAAGACTAATAGTAATCTACTCATCATGGTTTCTTGCTGGTACCTTCAAGTAGAAGAAAAAAGTTTCTCATTTGTGTGAGGGAATATCAGCAGCCTGCACTTGAACGACATCTAGTAAGGTCAAGAGACAAAATCATAGTAAATCTGATTAATAAGATACTTCATAAACCTTCTACAATGAGTACACTCACCAGGAAATATTTTCTGGTGTGATGAGTTAAGCTTTTGCTGTCCTCAGGATGAAAAAGTGTGGGAGTAGTTGATGGAGATGGAGAAATACTTCTCATGACCAATGACAAAGGTATGTAGTGCTGCAACAGGATAACTTATCTGCTAGCTTTTAACAATAAGTTTTAAAGACAGGCATTTTCCTTTTATATTTTTTTTTAATTGTAAGACTGCCAATAGAATTACCAGAAACAGGAGAATCACTGGACCTTGCTGTTATACTATATAGTGTTGTAAATTTCCATTTCTGTAGCCGAGGCTTATGAAGACACAGTTCACAATCAATATTTATTAAAATATATTTTATTAATTAGGCTGTTACTATCACAATAATATAATAACAGCTTGTAACAGAAAATAATAGTTTATAATGACACCTCATTCTGATAGGGGATTAATTAAGTCAGGAAAGTAACACAGATCACAACCAATATTTAATGCAACACTATGCCAATATGAATGGAAAACTGTTTGCATCATTTATGCAGTTACTGTCTCATGCAAGACACACACTCATGGTCACCCAGCTGGAGCCTCAACAGAGAAGCCAAACCCAGCAGTTCACTCTGGAGCATGCTTACATATAACTGTAATTATTTTAACTCTATAATAAAGCATGCTTATCATAATTAATGGAATCATGAAAGCAAATGCAGTTAACCACAGAACAGGATGAATTAAGAGATACAGAAGAGTATTTCCCTTTAGTTCTACTACAGAAAATGTTACCCCCAACTATCTGCTCACAGCCTGTTGACAGCGGTGGAATGCTTCCCATCCTTTATATATAATTCTCCCACTAGCCAGTATGGTCTCTTCTAGGACAAGTAAGAATATATTTACAAACTTTGTCACATGATGTAGCTCACTGCCGTAGTTTAAGCCCAGCCAGCAATGATGGACCACACAGCTTCTTAGTCACTTGCCTGAGATGGGAAGGGAAAAAAAAGGAAAATTTATGGGTTGAGATAAGGACAGAAAAGGAAGGGAAAAATAAAATAGTGTATATAAAGCAAGTGTTGCATAATACAATTGCTTACCACCTGCTGTCTGATGCCCAATTCCTGAGCTGCAGCACTCCCAGCTAACTCCCCCCAGCTGATGTACTGGGCGTGATGCCATATGGTATAGAATATCCCTTTGGCTTATTTGGGTCGGTTTTCCTGGCTGTGTGCCCTCCAAGCTTCTTGTGCACGCCCGACCTCCTCTCTGTCAGGGCAATATGAGAAGCTGAAATGTCCTTGTCTTCATATAAACACTACTTAGCAACAACTAAAACATCAATGTATTATCAGTATTATTCTCATTCAAATCCAAAACAGCACTATACTAGCTACCAGGAAGAAAATTAACTTTATTCCAGCTAGAACCAGGACACCCATGCATAAGGAAAGTGTTAATCCCAGTCACTGGAATGACCATCCTTGGAAGCATTTAAAAGATAGTGTTTAGTGACATGGTCTAGTGGTGGATCTGGTGTTGCTAGGTTAGTGGTTGGACTTGATGATTCACTGTTAACGCTAATGGCTTGATTTGACCCAGACTTCTCAATTGCTGCTGTTTCATGCCCTTCTTATCTTCCTGCAGGCTACCTCATACATTAACAGTTTCCTTAGAAATCTGGACCATTAAATTGTGCAGCCATGTAGCATTAGTGCTGGGTCACTACCCTTGGGACACAGGCAGCTAAATGGAGTATAGGAGGAGGGAGTGCAGGGGGAACAAATAGCAGAGGTGTGAATTATCCAGGAGAGTTGTTCATATTCTGTATTGTTGAATATATGTATAGGTTTTAATTTTCTCATTTTAACATTTTCATTAATTATGTGTAAATTCCTACTATTTCTTTTTTACCCTCTCAAAAGTGCAGGGTTTAGTGATTAAATATTGGATATCAGAGAGGCACACATCTCCTTCAGCACATATCTGTAGTATCTTCCTTCGATGTTATTTCTGTTCCGGTTCAACCATAATATCTTACTAATCACGATACAGTACCTGTCTCATACCTTTGCATATGTATACTTAACCCTCTCAGCTCTTATTAAACACTAGTAGCCTCAATTTTCCCTCAGTTTCAAACCTTCCTTTCTCATCCCTTTCTTGGCTGACACACCTCCTAAATTCCTTCTTGACTTAATACGTTTGCTTAAACTATTACTGAAGCCAACAGTTCTATCACTAGATCTGTCTGCCCCTCAAATTGTTGTTCCTTGGTGGAAAATACAGGGTTGTTAGATTATTATAAGTGGGCAGTATTTTCCCAAAGTTTTGACTGGAATTCCCCAGCCTGGGTGGACTGAGAGCTGGATGCCTGCAACTCCCAAAGCTCCATTGAAAGCTCTAACAGTTTTTATTCTAGAGTCTTCTCTACTTTGCTGAGTAGTTAGATGAAGCTAAATCAGAGTTAAGTTAGATACGCAGTCATGAAAGATCTTATTATGGGACTTGCCCTTTGCTCCAGTTAAATAGGCCAAAATAAAGACAATTAATCTTCAAAAAGGCAAAATCTGGTGAGGTCCACAGAATTACTTTTAACATTGTTGGTCATGACAATGCCATGTTTACTGTGCTTGGCTGCTGGCTGAAGTCAACCCACCACAGTCCTTTTTGGCTCCCAGCATACAGCCTGAGTTTTTTTTATCTCCATAACTTGATTCACCTCCTGAAGAGCTAAGGAGTGATGAGCAAAGTTCACTCATGCTTCACTAGTCCGGTATGAAAATCCGACAGAGGGTGAACGTTAGCAGTGGATTATTCTGGTCTGAACAAAGTCATACCACCATTGAGTGCTGCTGCATCAGATGTCCTAGGGCTCCGACATGAATGCGAGCCAAATGTGGCAAAGTATATGCTGCAACCAATACTGCCAAAGCATTTTTCTTGATTGTTTGGCAGCAGAGTGCAGGACACAGTTTGCTTTCATGTGGATAGGTGTCCAACACACCTGGAACCAACTCAGGGCTGGGAGCACAGCCCTACCATTTTTCACAAGAGGACCAGCTGTGAGAAGAAAAAGCACTGGGGTGTGTTGACCCCAGCCAGCAGCCAAGCCCCTCCTCAGTGACTCACTCAACCCTCCTCCCTGCCAGTGGGGCAGGGGAGAAAATAGCAAGAGAAAAAGTGAGAAAACTAATGAGTCAAGATGAAGAGAGTATAATATATGAAGGTCAGAAAAAACCACAAGTGATGCAAAAGTACTTACCTTCTCCCATTAAGTAGATCAAGGCCAATCCTGTCTCCAAGCAACAGCAACAGCAAAATGCCTGCACTACCGTCTTCCTCTACGCCTCTTTATGGTAGACCATGACATTATATGGCATGGAGTATCCCTTTGGCCAGCCCAGGACAGCTGTCCCAGCTGTATTCCCTCCTAACCTCTTGCCTGCTCTCAGCATACTCACTGTGGCAGACTGGGAAAGAGAGAAGCTCTTGATGCTGTGCATGCAGTGCTCAGCACAGCCTACACAGTGGTGTGTCATCAACCTTGTTTTAGTCACAAATCCAAAGTGCCAAATTAATTCAATATTAATACTTTCCATGGTCCGTAGCTTCTTTGATACAACTGAGGAGGCAGCTTAGTTTTACTAGTTTGCATATTATCACTGTATGACCCATGCAGGTTTTGATCATGTGCTTATTTTGTTGTTTCCTCTGAGGCAAAATGTCAATTGTAGTGTGCTCTATACTCCTTTGAGTAACATGTCATGACAAAGTAAGATTATTTGTTCTTTTTGAGCTGGCCTTCCTATAGACTCCTCTTTATTATCTTTTTGATGTTTCCTGGCTTAGAGTGCCTCAGATGAACATAGTCTGGAGTTATGCTCATTGTGTCTTATTTAAACTTTAAATCATTTGGACTCTACTTATTTTAAAACTTGGATACTACTCTCTCATGTCTTTCTCTGTAGCTCCCATCACTGATGTATTATTCCATAAGACAATGGTTTTTTTCTTTAACCTGTGGAGACAACATTTATAACATTTAACATAAGCGTACACATGCTATCATAAATTTGTTGTGAATCACTTGTGGGACATAAGAAAAGGTGTACTTTTTTGTCACTGAATGTGAAACCTAACCTGCAAATTGGTTCTTCATTTAATGCAATGGCGAAGAAACAGATTGATAACTGAAAACCAGTTGTTTTTTTCTCGGAACTTGCAAATAATCAGCTGCCTGCTGCCATAGGAGCTATCCTCAGCAGTCCACCATAGTCTCCAGGTTTTCTCAGCTTTCATAGTAGGCCATGAGAGAAAATTATACAGCATGATTTCTTGCAGAACACCTTAATGTTCAACGACCTGCTGCAACTTCCAGCCCTAGAAGTATCTGGATATGCTTGTACTTCCAGCTCCTCTTCCTTCTCCCAGTCACACAATAGCTTCTTCCTGTGATGGGTGTCCATCTAATTTTCCATCATTTCATGGAGTTACAGCAGGTATCTTTAATCTCTGCATATCCATCTGCTTTTGCAAGCGCTTAATTCTGGCTTCACATTTACCAGACCCCACTGGAGTCTCTCTTGCTCTAGAGTGCTCCATCGTACACTGTCCTAGTTTTAGCAAAAAACCCCAATTCTGTTTAGTCTTTTCTCCAAGGCTGCAGTTTCTGAAGTTAGCAGCATGTTTTTGCAGTCAGTGTGTGCTAGTGGTAGGGATAACACCTGATGTTTACAGTTACTGCCTGGGACTGGGATGCAGAAAGGCTCTTGCTTATATTTATTCCTATAGTGCCCAAGGCCACTGCTGGCTCTTGTGTGCCACGCTGGGGGTGCCAGGTAGTGAGAGGGGTCACAAGGAAGTAAAAGGTTGCACCTCCGGGGGGTAATAGACAGGACAGGTGACCAACGAGAGTATTCCATCCCATATACATCATATTTAGTATAAATTGAGTGATCACAAGAGTTTTCGCCCTTCTTTTCTGTTTTCTGCAATGGCCGGTGTCTGTCCAATCTCCTGCTTTTGATCCGGATCCTGAGTTCCCGGATCCAGCTCCCTGTATCCAGCTCCTGCTGCTGCTGAGCCTGGGGCTGCCCCAGTGCCTCCTGCTCTGCAGCATCAGTTGGGGATTGCTGTCGAGGGTGGAGTCAGGTTCAATATCAGGCTTATGTGTAGTTGTATATAGCTCTTTATTTTTTATCACTATTATTTTTATCACTATTATTTCCATTATTGTTTCATTAAGCCTATTCTGGTTTTTCTTTTCTAATCCATAAGTTCTCTCTCCCTCATTCCCTTTTCCTTCCCGTTTCCGGGGGTAAGAGGGGGTTAGAGAGCAGCTCTCTGCGTTTAGTGGCTGGCCCAGCCCTAACCCATGACATACACATAATGCCACTCCTTGCATCTGCAAGTTTTCTTTCTTCCTTTTTTTCTGAAGTCACCAGACTCTCTTATTCCATTTCATTTTTTGAGTTTCAAGAAGTTATTTCTTTCCTAAACACATATTGTCTTCAGCTTCCTTAATAGTATTTTTTACAACATAATTTCTGGATTGATGATGCAGATACTCCACTGCAACATTGTCTTAATCAGGACAGAATGTTTTAGCTGTTTTTCTTTATAGCTTTACTAATACGGGAGGTATATCTTCGAATTTTTTTCATGTACTCTGCATAACTGCAGGATATTTTCTTTCTAGCATCCATTGTCATATGGGTTGAAATGACATGTTCCCGTTTCCATGGAGAGGTGGTTATTGCCAATGCTGTAACCTCCGGCATAGCTGTGACCTTTTAATGTGCTTCTGCTTTTCTCCAAGCATTCAGTTTCACTTTAGAGGTCCCTTTAAGTGATGTTCACGATGATAATACACCAGACTGGTCAGATTTATAGAACTGTCTTGTGAGTAGGATGAGAGTGTTCAAAGAGATTGCTCAAAAAGGGAAAATTAAATAATTTGGTTATAATGCATCCATTTACCGTCTCAGTCTTCCCCAGAGACACACAAGGTCCCTGTAGTCTTTGTCCACCTATAGCAGCCGCTGCCTGCTTGGGTGAGGTGTGGGTTATACGACCTGTCATAGGTGTCGGTGTGTGCTGGAGGGATTGGGCAGGTTCAGCAGTGCCTTGGCACTCTCAGTTTATCAACCGTTGCAGACTTAACAGAGCTACGTGTCTCCAGGGCTTACGGTTTCAGAGGCTACCTCTTAGCACATACTCTTCCTCTCTGTCATGGTGTTCTGTTCTCCATTCTCACACTGAAGTGACTACAGAGCCCAAACACATGCACACAGACAGAGGGGCTGTTTTGACAAAAGCCATTCCTCCAAAGATGTATCTTTAAAAAAGTGAATTGGAAACTGGAGAAGTACAGAAAAATCATACTTGATAAAAGTTGCTTAAGAGTAATTGGTGCAGTAACATTCCATTTTTACTCCAAAAGAGGAAAGAAAAACTATGGATTCACATTTCATTGCTAGTGGCAGCTGACAGGATAGATCTGTGGTAAGAAAATAACCAAATTAAAATCCTAAATTATCCCAATAAAGAGGAATGCCATGCAGGTCTTTTTGTGGAACAAGGGAATGCAGTCATGGGTCTGGAAATACTCGGTCGTTTGAGGCAGACGGGTATTTTTTTATTCATAGTTAGCACAGTTTCTGTCCCGAGGTTGCTAGGTGTTGCCAAAGATTTATCTAAAAGTTGGTAAATATGTGCCACTGGAGAAAAGCATTTGAAATATAACAAGTCAGCAACACATATGATAATTTTTGTCACATAAAACCCTATAGAAAGGCTTAAAAAAGATAACATATGTTCTTTACTCTGTGTATTTTCATAGGTCAGTGAAGATAATCACTTTTTCATCATGCACTATGAAGGAGATTCAGTGCAGTTCCAATGCTATGAAGACAAACGTTACTACTTGTATGTGAATGATGACTTGCTTGATATTCGCAAGCTGGAAAACAAAGATCCCGATGAGGTCAAAAATTTTTACTTCAGGGTGTTGTATATATAGGAAAAATAGCTTGTTTACCTTCCAGCAGCCTAAATGTCCACACAACCCATGTAATACGCTAACAATAGAGAAGGAAGGTTCAGATCAACTAATTTCCATTTTGGCTTAATTTCTACTTTTTTTTTGGTAATTTCTTTAATCACCATTTTGCATGGGTCATACATCCTTTATTTCTGTACTTTCAGTAGAAGAAGAGAAAGCCTAAGTCTGACAAACATGCTAAATGATCAGCCTATGTCTCAGCTGCACAATTTGGGTTTCAAGGAGATGAACTCTTCTGGAAGGGGAAAAATACACAGGGGATATTTTGAAGACGGGAAAAAGAAAGAAACGCACATGGGTATGAAACACAAAGCACAATTAGTTGTACATGTTGTAAACATTTTACTTATTAAAAAGGATCTCTTAGGAGCTCATCTGAACTAGAGAAGAAAGCATTTAGACCTTACTAAGTGCATATGTGCATGTCCTGACTGACTGACTCGAGGAAAGGAATGGAAATGTTGTCTCGGTTCCGAGAGCAAAGCAAGAAGCTGAAGATTAGACAGGAGATCTCTCTGGCCCCGTAGCTGCAGGTCAGCTCATATACTCTTATTATGCAACTTCAGCACCTATCCAGCATGGCAGCTCTGTAAGAAAACGTACACAGAGCATCAGACTCAACAGTATGCTGGCAGAGGGAGGGAGGCACATCATTGAACTGACGAGGCATAACAGATGTCTGTGAACCCTGGCAGAAAATTGCTCTGATATATTGGCTTCCACCTCTGAATCATGGATGGAAATGCAATCATGTGTTCAACTGCAAAGTGGAATGCAGAACAACATCTGAAAAATTATTAAATGTTCAAAGTGACTGAACAAAAAAAACACTAGGTGCTTATATGAAGTACCCAGAAGGAGTAGTAAAAGTGCTTGCCTTTCAGCAACAGCATCTCTCAGTCTGAACTGTTGCTTTAATTACCATAGACCATAACCTGCAAGCCACAAAATATTTAAAATGCAAGAGGAAGCAAACCAAAGGTGTACACAGGATCACTTTGTGTTAAAAATCCGGTTCTCCACTGTTGTGGATGGAGTCCTACTGTGATTTAGTATCAGTCTTCTCTGATGCAAGTCATTTGGGAATATATGTGTACAAATATTTGATAGAAGTCATGCCCCTGTGGCAAAGTTGCTGCTTAGTTGCAGTGGAACAACCTACAAGCAACACTGGACTTGAAGGGATTGTTTTGTGTAAACATAATAGACAATGCATACCTGAAACAGGATTCCTAATGTCAGTCAATCACACCAATGCACATTGCAATATGGCGATTATCTACAGCAGATTAAGCTCCAAAGATCTGTGAGACCTTAGAAGACTTTTTTGTTCTTTTTGCCCACTACTAGCAGTGTGCAGTTTCACTTCTGGGCTTGCTGTATTCTTCAAAGAGTGAAAATCATTCTGTTGCTTCCAATGCTGACTGAATAGAAGAGAGCTTTTGAGAATACCCTAAACAATACTTAAAAATTCTGGCTCTGTTAAGAGTTCAGTGAAGTCAGCGGGAAAAGGAAGACCCCAAACTCTAGATAATGACTTCAGCATTACATTAGAATTAAATAATTTTTAGCACTATTATGTTGCACAAGAAATAAAATCACTTACATATCAGGTACAGTAATTTCACTAAATAATACACTAACATTTCATAATCATACATTTATTATTGCTAATGTGAACCTACTAAATTTCAAAACATGCTCTCCAGATGATAAATTGGTGAAGTGGTGACAACTCATCATAAACCTTGTGCAAAACATACTAATGAAATCAGCATGGCTCACATCAGCAAAAAGGTAATGTTAACATCAGGGAATTTTGAATCTACTTTATAGTTAATTTCAAATTATGATTATATGCAGAATTTTATACTTCAATCATCTACCTTAAAAATAAGTTTTTAAAAAACAATTTAAGGGACGAAAGCCATTATGGAAAGCAGCATTGGTAATTTGTTAAAGTTTCAAATTTGTCACTTGACAATTTTTCTCATAAAACACAATAAATTCAGACAGAATTTAGAAAACCAAGTTATCAAATTCTGGTTTGTAACCTTTCCTGGATTCTTATTTTGCTCATACAAACTCTTCAAACTGACATTTTCAAATTCCCACTAATATGAGTGTCTCATGAGTGGCAGATAAGTTTTTATTTTGTGAGATGGAAACCGTGTAGAAATTTTATTTTTGAATAGAAAATTAAAGTCCTTTAGAAAAACATAGCCTCTGCTATTTTACAATACAAAACCATTTACCTAATGTGTCTAACAATTGAATATGAAATATAATTATTTTGCAGTCTCTTTTCAAAACAGTACTGATATTCTTTAACATTTACTTAGAAAAGGTGATAATTATTAAAATGCTAATATAAATATTTTGCTTCTCCTCTTGAAAACCCATGCCCTAAAGAAAAAATTGTGTTTGCTGCAGAACAATTTAATGCAAGTATTATTCATATATAACATCTAGTACTTTGACTTTATCTGTGACTTGTTAGAATAAAATTTGTGAGAATAACTATAAAAAATGTGATCCTTATGTTAGTTAATCTGACAAAAGCTAGCCAAAATAAAGTATGTAAAAGAGGGAACCATATCTTCTTAGGATCTATGTGCTGATTTTTCAAGGAAACAGAGTTCTTTCAGCCAAGGAGAAGGGAACGTTCATTTACAGTAAAAAAAAAAAACATTACAGTAAAAAACACTGAAGACTCCTAGAAGAATGACTGCATTAAAGTGTGAATTTAGAAACAACTGTCATATATTTAAATAGGAGACTACCTGTCAGACTTGCTAGCCCTGAAATATGTGCCTAATATACACTGTGTTACTTATCACCTTCTTTAAGGGTAGCCAAAAGAACTAGAAATTAGAATTAGAAATTGTTAGTCTAATGAATGCTTTTGCAGTCTAACCAGAATATAACAATCTAGCACTAGCACAGTTGCAACAGTACTAAAACTTGTAAGTAATCCAAATCATGCAGTTTCTCTTCAAGGTCCTTAGTAACAGAACATATCAACAGATAAAGACTTGTTTATGCCTCTTCCCTGGTGCAAAGTTCTCTCCCCACTAGTCACTCACAGTCTGAAGGACTCTTTCCTTCAACAGGGTGATGCGATCATATTGTCATTACAATCATTAGAGTGAAAGTAGATATCTTGTATCCCCACTGATTTAGACAGAAGAGCATTGTATCTTGAGTGTTGCTACTTTTAGACACACATGGCATGAATGTTTAAGTAGAAGGTGTGTATAAGCAGAGACTTTTTTAATGCCAGCTTGTTTTGGTTTCTATTTGTCCATAATTTGTCTAACTGAAGAAACTGAATGCAGGCTAAATTTCTCTGGTTTGTGTTTTAAATTCATCTCCTTATATTTGCTGTATATATGAATAGCTGCAGAGGAGGAGATTCTCTACCAGCTCCTATCTTCATTGATTCTGGCAAATTACATGGACTAATTAGTACCTAGGACTAAAGAGAGCAGCTGTTTAGGGGGCAGCTGTTACGGTAACACAGTTCATGGAAGCTGGCCTCTAGCACCATCTCGTGGACTTCAGATGAACGGTAGTAAACCTGCAATCATTTTATCACAGCAAGCTAAAAAAAAGTTCTCAGCAGATGAAAATAAAAAATTTTTTACTTTTTCCAAACACTGATATTTATTTGCAACTGATATAAGGCCTAGATCTCCTTCATCTGGACTGACTGAAGAGAGTAGTTCAAGGAAAGAGAACTTTCTCCTCTATTTGGCATTTGCAGGGCTGTTTCTGCAGTAGTGTACAATTTGGGGCTTTCCAGCACATACTGAAGCAGGGCAGAGCAAAGGCATGAGGATGATTAGGAGGATGAAGTGTTTGAGGAATAGAGGCTAGGGCAGCATGTTTTGTTTATCTGGGAGATGAGAAGGGTAATTCCTCACCCAGATGAAGGGGGATTGTAGAGAACATGGAACCAAACATTCTGTAGAGGTGCAGGGCAGGAGGACAACAGCTAGTAGTCACCAGTTGGAATCATACAACATAGAATCGAATCATAGCATCATAGAATCATAGAATCATAGAATCATGGAATCACAGAATCATAGAATCATAGAATCATGGAATCACAGAATCATAGAATCATAGAACAGTTTCGTTTGGAAGAGGCATTTGAGATCATCGTGTCCAGCCTTTGTCCTAGCCCTATCACCACTAAACCACATCCTTCAGCACAACATCTACTCATCTCTTAAACACCTCTAGGGATGGCGACTCAACCACCTCCCTGGGCAGCCTGTTCCAATGGCTGACAACCCTCTCATTAAAGAAATTCTTCCTAATATCCAACCCGAACCTCCCCTGGGCCAGCTTAAGGCCATCTCCCCTGGTCTTATCACTCACCACTAGGGAGGACAGACCAACCCCTGCCTCGCTACACCTTCCTTTCAAGTAGCTGTAAAGAGTGATAATGTCTCCCCTCAGTCTCCTCCAGGCTAAACAGCCCCAGATCCCTCAGCCATTCCTCGTACAACACATGCTCCAAATCCTTTACCAGCTTGGCAGCACACCTCTGTACCCTCTCCAGCACCTCAATGTCCCTCTTGTAGTGAGGAGCCCAAAACTGGGCACAGTACTAGAGGTGAGGCCTCACCAAAGCAGAGAACAGGGGAACGATCACC
>NW_009717854.1:12659-13789 GCF_000703405.1 Apaloderma vittatum
TGCTGACTGCGCCATTCCTGACACAGGCCAGGATGCCGTTGGCCTTCTTGGCCACCTGGGCACACTGCTGGCTCATGTTCAGCTGTTCTCCTGTAGCAAGGGAAATTTTGATTGCCTGTAAGGAAGAACAGTAAAAAAAAAAAAAAAGTCAGAATATTGGAACGATTTTTGTGATTATTAAGTGTTCATCCTTCCTATTTTTTAAAATTGAAGTGTACGAGGCTTTGTGCAACCTCACCTAACACTGAAGAAAAGCCTGCGTTGAGCAGGTGGTTTGACAAAATGATCTCCAGTGGTTCCTTCCAATGTAAATTATATTGTGATTCTATGGTTCAAAGACACCTTCAATGTCTTAGAACTTAGAGAATATTTAATCCAAAGAGTAAAAGTACTCAATAGAACCTATGCAAACATACAGAATAACCATGTAAAAGCAAACAAAATAAATCCCATTGATTTCATCTGAAAGCACAATGTTTTCATGGCTACGTGCAGGCTTGAGCTCAAACAAAAATACATTCAGTGGGTTAGGGATCAGTTTGAACACTTGAACATCCATAAATCCATGGACCCTGATGGGATACGCCCACGGGTGCTGAGGGAGCTGGCGGGAGTCATTGCTAGGCCCTTCTCCATCATCTTTGGTAAGTCATGGACAACAGGTGAGGTGCCTGAGGACTGGAGGAAAGTGAATGTTACTCCAGTCTACAAGAAGGGCAGGAAGGAGGACCCGGGTAACTACAGACTGGTCAGACTCACCTCCATCCCTGGAAAGGTGATGGAACATCTTATCCTTGGCACTGTCTCTAGGCATATCAAGGATAAGAAGGTTATTAGGAGCAGTCAGCATGGCTTTGCCAAGGGGAAGTCATGTTTGACCAACCTGCTAGCCTTTTAGGAAGACATAACCAGGTGGCTGGATGGTGGCCATGCAGTGGATGTGGTCTACCTGGATATCAGCAAAGCATTTGACACCGTCTCCCACAGCATCCTTGTAGCTAAACGGGGGAAGTGTGATCTGGATGCCCGAGTAGTGAGGTGGGTCGCTAACGGGTTGAAGGGAAGAAGTCAGAGGGTTGTGGTCAATGGGGCAGAGTCCAGTTGGGGGCCTGCGTCTAGTGGGGTCCCTG
>NW_009717854.1:14497-16349 GCF_000703405.1 Apaloderma vittatum
CTTTTTCACTGTGAGGGTGACAGAGCACTGGCACAGGCTGCCCAGAGAGGTTGTGGAGTCTCCTTCTCTGGAGACATTCAAAACCTGCCTGGAAGCGTACCTGTGCGATCTGCTCTAGGTGATCGTGCTCTGGCGGGGCACTGGACTAGATGATAAATTTGAGGTCCCTTCCAACCCCTGACATTCTGTGATTTTATGATTCTGTGATTCTGTGACCTGATGAGATCCACCCATGGGTCCTGAGGTGACAGGTAGATAAAGTTGCTAGGCTACTTTCCATGATATTTGAGAGGTCATGGCAGTCTACTAAAGTGCCTGTTGACTGGAAAAGGGGAAACATTACCCCCATTTTGAAAAAGGGAATAAAGGAAGATCCAGTCAACTCCAGGCCAGCCAGTCTCACCTCTGTTGCCTGGCAAGATCATGGAGCAGATCCTTCTGAAGGCTCTGCTGTGGCACATGGAAAATGTGGAGGTAATTGGTGGCAACCAACATGGCTTCCCAATGGGAAGATTCTGCCTGACAAATCTGGTGGCCTTTTATGATGGAGAAACAGAATCAATTGACACAGAAAGAGCAATTGATGTCATCTACCTGGACTTGTGCAAGGTCTTCATCACTGTCCCACATGACATCTTGGTCTCCAAGTTT
Organism: Apaloderma vittatum; assembly: GCF_000703405.1. Classification (NCBI taxonomy): domain Eukaryota; kingdom Metazoa; phylum Chordata; class Aves; order Trogoniformes; family Trogonidae; genus Apaloderma; species Apaloderma vittatum. Next base: position 15,149 of record NW_009717854.1, read on the forward strand.
GAATGACATAGGGAGTGGAATGACAGGGAGTGGATGGACCACTTGGTGGATAAGGAACTGGCTGGAAGATCGCACTCAGGGAGTTGCAGTCAATAGCTCAACGTCCATGGGGAGACCAGTGACAAGTGGTGTCTCTCAGGGATCAGTACTGGGACTCGTACTTTTTAACATCTTTGTCAGCGACATGGACAGTGGCTTCAAGTGGACCCTCAGCAAGATTGCTGATAACACAAAGTTGTGTAGTGTGGTCGACACCAGAGAGACCTTGACAGGTTGGAGTCCAAGTGCAAGGTCCTCCACCTGGGTCGGGGAAATCTCAACAACAAACACAGGCTGGCTGACAAGTGGATTGAGAGCAGCCCTTCAGAGAAGGACTTGAGAGTACTGGTTAATGATATGCTCAACATATGGGCTGGCTGCATCAAAAGAAGTGCGGCCAGCAGGTCAAGGGAGGTGATTCTGCCCCTCTACTCTGCTCTCAGGAGACATTACCTGAGTACTGCATCTAGCTCTGGAGCCCTCAACACAAGAAGGACATGGAGTTGTTGGAGCGGCTCCAGCGGAGGGGCACAAAGGTGATCAGAGGGCTGGAGTACCTCTCCTATGAGGACAGGCTAAAAGAATTGTGGTCGTTGAGCTTGGAAAGCAGAAGGCTCTGGGGACACCTTACAGCAGCCTTTCAGTACCTGAAGGGAGCAACAGAAAAGCTGGGGAGGGACTTTTTAAAAGGGCATGTGGTGATGGGATGAGGGGCAATGGTTTTAAACTAGAGCAGGGTAGATTTAGGTTAGAAATTAGGAAGAGGTTCTTTACTATGAGGGTGGTGAGAAACTGGAACAGGTTGCCATGGGAACTTGTGGGTACATCATACCTGTAAGAGTTCAAGGCCAGGTTGGATGGAGCCTTGAGCTACTTGGTCCTGTGGGAGGTGTCCCCCCATAACACGGAGCTAAGTCCCAGATGACCATTAAGATCCTTTCCAACTTAAACTATTCTATGATTCTATGATCACAACTGACGAGTTACATATTTGAGGTCATCTTGCTCTGAACAGCAGAGCTCATGATGTGATTCCTGGAAGTCTCTTCTAACCCCAATTACTCTGTGATAACTAATGGTGATTCTATTCTGAAAGAGGAATTTATGCTAAGAAAACAAAATGCTAAGAGTACAAAAGGAGAGTTTATGGTCTATGGAAGCG